>NC_137047.1:38952448-39032448 GCF_032717465.1 Coenobita brevimanus
TAGAGATTTATTGGATAACTCACCTAATAGCCTAGATATTTCATTTACTGTTCCCTTCACAAAGAGCATATATTTTATCTGGCTCGGGTGTTTTATTTGTTTTTAGCGTACCGATGGCAACCTGTACATCATTATCACTAACATTAATGTAGCTGATTATTTTACCATCTTCTAAGACAACAGGAGAGGCTGGAGGATAAATGTAGTCTTTATTTTCAGCTGTAAATATGGATGCAAGGAATGTATTGAGAATTTTAGCCATCTCCATTTCATCATCAGTATCATCTCCATTATCTGTGATTACTGGGCCATTTGTTAATGCTATTATCTTCGTGTTTCTGATATAGCTGAAAAGTTTCATAGGACTGGATTTTACTGATATGAACAACATGATAACAAAGTTTATATATATATATATATATATATATATATATATATATATATATATATATATATATATATATATATATATATATATATATATATATATATATATATATATATATATATGAACAACATGAGCAACAACGTTTATATATATATATATATATATATATATATATATATATATATATATATATATATATTGCAATAATAAAAAGTCCCTCGTATTTATTTTTGTCAGTTCGATTCTCTGTGCCAATATAATTTTTGTGTGCATTTTTTTTCTAACAGGCAACAAATAATATTAGCATTCCACAATCTGGGTTTAATATTTTTGGCAGGCAATCTGTTCTGCACTGGAATATATAAAATGACTTCCATGCTGAAAATATTTGTAAATAATTTCTATGCTTTAGTAATAACTACAGTTAAAACAATGGGATTTCAGTCAATAAAATCAATAAATTCCTTTAAATTTTGATAATCAGATCTCATGCAGTTGGTCACTTTCTCGTAACTAGTCCTGACATTGTCATCACTAAATTTAAGATTGAATGTGTCAATCCAATGGTCACTAGTACTAAATTCTTAACCTACCACAACATTTTTTACTAATTTTCTGATGTTGCCAAAACCTAATCTAATATGGTACATCCTTGTGTTGGACAGTCTATGAGCTGATGCGATGAACTTTCTTGCAAGTTGGTGTACAGGTTCAACCTTGTCTGTGATGATAGGGTCTCTCCCCATTTGGGAGCTGGTAAATTAAAATCACCCAATATTACAGCATTTTGGATGCTGCTTATTTCAGCAATTTGGTTGTAAATTGCTAAAGAAATCGTTCCCCCTCCACTATACAACACACAACAATACATTGAAATGCTGTATCACTCAGAATTAAGCGAAGCTCAAACAAAAAGCAAGTAAAAACTAGTTCCCATCAATTCCATTTGCTTATACACGGTATAAAATGTTTTTACTAGTGAAGCAACGTGCAGTTACGCTCACCCAGTTGTAGCTCTAAACACAAGATATTACTTTCACGAGAACAATAACCACCCACTGCAGTCACCCTTCTAGGAGCCAAGCAAAAACATGTAGGACAGAACAAAACTTTTCATACATACTACACATACACCAAAAAAAGAAAGAAAAAAAAAAAAAGCTTATACGCTGCATCTGCACACCATTCCACAGGTACAATATGTCCAAAACACTTGAACACATGGAATATTGACTAAGATTCAGCTCAAATCATATAAAAAACTGGTAAGTCATGAGAGTGACACCAACCATCTCAAGCGAGATGCACGGGGCAGGTGGAGTGTAGGTATGTTGGGCAAGTGAATTATATATCATCATCATCATCATCATCATCAACCATTGCAATTCCACTGCTGAACAAAAAGGCCTTCCTGCCTTCTCCAAGAATCCCCTTGACTGAGACCAATCTCTTGTCAGTTTTCCCTGCCATATGACCTGCCCACCACCATTTCTGTTCTTTTATAACTTCTATGATATCTTTGATATTACGTATATATGTATATATATATATATATATATATATATATATATATATATATATATATATATATATATATTTCATTCATCATCCAATCCTACCTTGCCCCACGAGGAGCATAGGAGCCCGGGGCTAGGGAAGTTGGTCCCGACATTTAAGATGAGGCAATGACCAGCCTTCACTCATCCTGAGTGGCATTACGTGAGGCAATAAACCCCAACCACCCCATGGATATAAACCTTCACCGGGTCAATCTGATTGAGAGAACCACATATTTACTCACTTAACCACCAGGTGCCAAAATTTGGTTATATGGTTTACCACACAGCGTAGTAAATAGTTTCCTGGTGAACAGGAAACCATTTGGCTTGTCACTCAGTGTAGAGTCACCCACAACAGAAGGAAGAGGAAAGAATGAAGGAAAGACAGAAGAGAGTGAAGGAGGAAGAAAGGAGGAGAGAGAAAGGGCAGACACCTGAGAGCAGCACCACATCAGGAGGCGGAGTGGATGGTGAGCGCCCCACCTATCCCAACACATTTACTACACACCTATATATATATATATATATATATATATATATATATATATATATATATATATGTATATATATATATATATATATATATATATATATATTGTTACGGAACAGAGAAAGATAATGTACACTTTAAGTGAGAATACTAATAATCACTACTGTCCCGTAAAGTTCCAGGTTCAAAACAAAAGAGTTAGGTAAAATTACAAGTTAAAGTTTAATGCTCAAACTAACAACAAAACATTCAGGACTCATAAGGATAATGTAATGGCAAAAAACTAGGTTAAATATATGGTTAACTTTGCAATAGCCTCTATTAACCTTGCAGAAATTAGCAAGAGCTAAAATTTATCTAAGTCAGCCCTGATAAAATGAAAATACACTGGGTAATGCTCAGTAAATGCCAAGATAAATTACTACAGATACAAACCATTTGATTCACCCACACCACAAAGACAGTCAGGAGACAGGACGTTGTGTGCTGGGCATTCCCCAGGTCCTGTCCTCCCCACTTACTCTTTTTAATCAGCCCCATACACCACTGACCGGGCTAATATGTGCCTTAGCCTGCACTATACTGTGCAGGGAATCTTTCAAAAAAAAAAAAAAAAATGTATTAACAATGACATCCAAACTTTACATTAATTACAAAACCTTTAATAGGCCTAAGAATTAACACCGCATGCTACACAGTACAAGAAAAAAACTGCAATAACAGTTATACTCAAATTACACAGTTGCTAGATGGTTTGAAGACTTCCTGAGAAACTCACAATAATAAATAATCCTGTACAGGGGAGGACAAGAGATGTGAACAAAATGAGGAGCAGATCTTAAGTGGCAATGATACAGAGAGACTGAGCTCATTATATAGGGGCCAGCAGAGCTTGATACAACTTTGTATGGAAGGGACATTAGCAGCAAATGAAGCCATGGGGACAAAGAGCTAAAAAATCCTGCTCTGAACAACAGAAAGGACGACTTTTACTCTTACTATAACTGGTAGAAGTGGGGAACTGAGGCCAGAACACGCTCGTGATCAAACAGGCAGCACACTGTACGTTAGAATTACACAAAGGATGATGAAATCATAGGCTATGTAACAATATATATATATATATATATATATATATATATATATATATATATATACAGTATGTGTTTTTAAATGTATGTGATAATATATGATTTCTACACTATCCTGGAATCGAACCCGAGACCTCGAGAGGGATGACAGGCACTGCTATCTCTACACCATGGCGTGATAAAAGCTAAGCCACCAGAATTCTATGACGAATCAAGTAAATCGGTTATGGAAGGATATACTTCAGTCTCAATGCATCAGGATTTGTGCTTAGTCCCACGCAACTCGGCAAGTGACAATGCAGTTTTAATCTATCCCAGCCAGTAGTGTCACTTGCCCAGTTGCGTGGGCCTAAGCAAAAATCCTGATGTGTTGAGAGTGAACTGTATCCTCCCATAACGGATTTACTTGATTCGTCATAGAATTCTGGTGGCTTAACTTTTTCATGCCATGGTATAGAGGTAACAGTGCCTGACTTCCACTTATAGGTCTCGGGTTCGGTTCCCGGATGGAGCGTAAAAAACGTGTACACAAGCGTGTTATGCGTGTCTCTTCATAATATATATATATATATATATATATATATATATATATATATATATATATATATATATATATATATATATATATATGGTTTCCAAGTAGATATATATATATATATATATACGAAGCCTCTGTGGTACAGTGGTAAAGAGTAGGTTTTCGTACACTGAAGAACAAGGGTTTGAGCCCCGCCAGGGTAATAAACTTTGGGAGCATTTTTCCGGCCACGTACTGCTCTGATGAACATAAGGGGTGCTGTGGTTGAACCCGTGTCGCATACTATAAAGTGTGCTTGCACCCAATCGGCTTGCACGGGCAGATTACAATTGGTTCACAGACTACACGCACATCCAAAGCCACTCCAACACTACAGTTACAAGCACTTCTCACCCAACATACAATCTCTGTCAGACAGCCTAAGCCACTTGGTAGAGATACATAGGCTGTATCATCCCCACTTCGGTCGGGATAGGCCGGTCCTGCAGTGAACACTCAAACGGCTGATGATATATATATATATATATATATATATATATATATATATATATATATATATATATATATATATATATATTGCCGGACTCCTCAATCCCGTTTGGGCTGGCCACAAACAAATCGCCTCCAAGTCGTTCTGTCCCCAGCCATCTCACTGCCCTGCTCCCAACTCACACCCCCCTCTCTCATATACCTCTCCACCCCATCCCTCCATCTCATCCTCGGCCTCCTCCTCCTCCCTCTTCCCCCCTCCACCTCACTCACATACACTCTCTTCGTCAGTCTTTCACCCTCCATCCTCTCCACATGGCCAAACCACCTCAGTGTGTTCCTCATAACGCTTCCTATCACATCCATATCCACACCACAACGCTCCTTTATATCCTCATTCGTCACCCTGTCTCTCCATGTGACTCCACAGGCTCCTCTTAAATAACTCATTTCCACTGCTCTCACTCTTGACTTGTGTCCTTCCAACAACGTCCAAGCTTCACTTCCGTACGTTAGAGTTGGTATCACAATACTGTCATGTATTAACTTTTTCACTTCCATGCTCACTTCCCTGTTTCTTATCACTGCTTTCAAAGAACCAGCAACCTTTCTTCTCTGCTGTACCCTTTCAAGCACTTCACCCTCCAAACCTCCATCCTTACTCATCACACTACCAAAGTACTGAAACGTACTCACATTTTCCAATTCCTCACCATCCAACCTCATTGTACATTCACTGACTTCACCTCTCTCAAAGACCATCACTTTACTCTTCCCTACATTCACCTTTAGATTCCGTTTCTTACACACTCTCCCAAACTCATCCACCAAGCCTTGCAGCTCCCCTTCGTCTTCACTCAACAACACAGTATCATCTGCAAACAACAGTACAGGGAGTTTCCAAACACTATCCTCTCTCACCAGGGCCACTCCAACATCCACTACCCTACCTTGTACCTCTTTTATTACCCCATCCATGTACAGATTGAACAACCCTGGAGACATGACACATCCCTACTTCAACTCAACTTTCAAAGAGAAAAATTCACTTAGTTCACCATCCACAAGCACTGAAGCCTTCGCACCATTGTACATACTCTTCACAGCATTCAACAACTTCCCATCTACTCCATATATTCTTAACACTTTTCCACAATCCTTGTCTATCCACCCTGTCATATGCTTTCTCCAAATCCATGAAAGCCGCATACAACTTCTTTCCCTTCCCTAGAAACTTTTCCACTAAAGATCTAAGAATGAATATCTGATCTACACAACCTCTTCCCTTCCTAAAGCCTCCCTGTTCTTCTCCAACTAACTTCTGTTCTTTCTCTAACTCTGTCAATAAGTATCCTACCATACACTTTTCCTATTATACTAAGAAGACAAATGCCCCTATGATTACCACACACTTCTTTTTCCCCTTTTCCTTTGTACAAGGGAATAATTATACCTGCCTTCCAATCCTCCGGGACTCAATTTTCCTCCCAGGCCAATCTGCACATCTTCCACATCCATTCTACTACTAGCTCTCCCCCATGCTTCAGCATTTCACCACACACTCCATCAATTCCTGGGGCTTTCCCTGATTTAACTTTCTTCATTGCTTCCACAACTTCTATCCTACTGATTTCTTCCTGTCTTCTCACCTCCCTCCTTCTCCCGGCCATTCCCCAGCCACTTATACATATACTGGTTTCCGTGTTTCATGCTATGTATACGGTACATTGTTTTCCTCCCTCCCTCCTTCCTGGATTCCATCTTCATCCCTCTTAACACACACACACACACACACACACACACACACACACACACACACACACACACACACACACACATATATATATATATATATATATATATATATATATATATATATATATATATATATATATATATATATATATATATATATATATATATATATATATATATATATATATATATATATATATATATATATATATATATATATATATATATATATATATATATATATATATATATATATATATATATATATATATATATATATATATATATATATATATATATATATATATATATATATATATATATATATATATATATATATATATATATATATATATATATATATATATATATATATATATATATATATATATATATATATATATATATATATATATATATATATATATATATATATATATATATATACATATATATATATATATATATATATATATATATATATATATATATATATATATATATATATATATATATATATATATATATATATATATATATATATATATATATATATATATATATATATATATATATATATATGTAAATATATATGTGTGTGTGTGTGTGTGTGTGTGTGTGTGTGTGTGTGTTAAGAGGGATGAAGATGGAATCCAGGAAGGAGGGAGGGAGGAAAACAATGTTCCGTATACATAGCATGAAACACGGAAACCAGTACGAGCAAAGGATGGAGTTGAGGAGAGAGGGAAGCAGGAAGGGAAATAGTGAATATACTGCGTGGTAATGGGAAGACAGAAGGAGGAGGGAGGGAGAGAAACAATGTGTATATAAAGTGATAACGAGAGGAGAGATGAGATGAGGCAGGGGGGAATGCAGTGATGTTTTTCTTACATCCTATTCTTGTTACTATACTTCCATCAATATAACATGACCCGCGTTCATTTACTTTCGCAGCTTGTTTCACACAGCTGAGTGGCAGTGAAAGATAATGCCATGGCTTAACATCATCGCCGCAGCACTGTTCTCATGACTAGCACTATGTTAGTGTTAGTTTCATGTTACAGCTCAGCATTCAAGATGAAGAAATAGCAATTTAAGGTCATGTTAAAGAAAGTATACCCGACATTTGACTTTGCTTAGGGGGGTGGTTTATTGATGGAAAGATTAATTAAGATTTCATTAATCCCTTCCGGCTCTTAAAAAAAACAAAAAACAAAAACAAACAGACTGAATAAGATCTCCGGGGTATATCAAGAATATAATGAAACTCATCGTCACATTGGAGTCATTGTGTAGGAAAATACTTCATCATGTGCACTGGCCGAATCCGTTCCCCATGTTGATTCGTGTTTCTTGATTTTCTTTTCTTGATTTCTGGACACTGTCTCACTCTATTATTCGGTGGGAAGGAGGTTTGATGATGACAAGGATGAAGATGGTGATGATAACGAGGAGGAGGAACGTGGTGATGATGAGTTTATTTATTTATTTTTTTTCTGTCACTGAGATATGAAGAAATCAAAGGAACCAAGATGACAGGCCACAGCAAGGGAGCCTGGATAGCAGGGAACGGTGGCACACTTTGTCAAAAGCTTCAAAAATATCAAGTGCCACTGCTTGAGTTTCCCCATGCTGGTCAATTGACTGAGGGATGGCATGAGTCAGGAGACTGAGAATATCAACAGTGGATCTTTTGTGGCGTAAACCATACTGTCAATAACTAATTAAGTTCTTGGATTCATGATGCTCAACTATGTGCCTGTTAATTACGATACCAAATACTTTTACAAGAAAAGATGTGATAGCTATTGATCTGTATTTAGAGGGGTGAAAGGAACTTCCTTTCATCGCAATTGGATGGATTTTGGCTTCTTTCCATGAATAAGGGAAAGAAGAAGTACGTATGCATAGTCTGAATAACTTAGCTAGAACAGGAGCAAGTTCTGGACAAAACCCTTTTTCAAAACCATTGGAGGAATTCCATCTGGACTTGGAGCTTTGTTGGTTGGTAAATTGTCTAGGATGTTTTTTTCGTATCTAGTCTGTATCTTAAGTGGAGCAATTTCGGGAGAGCCAAGTCACAGCAGAGGAACTCTCTGGCTGAGCTCCTTAAAAGTAGAATTTCTGACAATTGAACTGGCAAAGATGTTTACCACGCGGGTCATTTATAGTGTTACCATCTGAGCATTTTAGTGGAGGAATGGGTGATGGTTTGTTAAAGTTATCATTGAAAGAACTGGTAGTTGACCAGAATTTTCTATTGTCATTGGGATTATTTAATCATCTGGATGCTTGGTTGTGAAGAAAATTTAATTTAGCGAGGTTTACTACTGCATTTGCATGGTTTCTAGCAATTTTACATTGACCGAGCGATTCGGATGTTTTTCAAGTGAAGGTTATATGCCAAGGACTTTTGGGTCATTGCCCAACCACAATTGCTGTCAAACTATTTTGGAGAGTCTGATCTTTTAGTGAACTGCTGACTGGGTATGAAAAATTCCATATCAGCTTGTATTTCGTCATTAATTGGCACTGGGCAGAATTGATGTCACCGGTGAAGAAAAATTGCCATGGAATATCAGCAAGATCATTTCTAAATCCATCCCAGTCTGCCCTGTCAGAGTGCCATCTGGTCTCTCTGACGGATTCACAGTGCATGGGAGGTTTGGGGAAACTGACTAATGAGCCTTTGATGAGATTGTGATCTGTACATCCAAGTGGTGACAATAATCTCTCTTATTATCTGGAATTCTGGTTGGTTGTTTTACCAGTTGCGTTAGATTAAACGATTCTGCAAACAGCTCGCACTCTAAACCAGTATCGTCAGTCCTGGCAGAATGTGATAACCATTCTATATTATGAACGTTAAAGTCACCCATAATGGTAATTTTAGTGGCAAGAATGGTCAACTGTGTGGCCACGGAGTCAAATACGCTGGGCTCTGAAGGAGCACTGGGGAGGGGGGTGATAAACTGTACAGATATATTTGGTGATATTTAGATAATTTAGTTTATACAGTGAATAATCAAAATAAGCCAAAGTGAAGTTCAAAACAGTGTCGACTGCAGATTCAGATTTGATATAACAACAGGTGCCACCCTTGTTATGGAAGTTTGTGAGATGGTAACCAGGAAAACAGCATGGGGATATATTGGTTGAGGGAGAGATTTGGTGTTCTGTGAGGAACAGAGATAGAGAGGATATTGATTGGAGTTAAAAGTGAAAGGAATTGAAATTGGTACTAAGATCAAGGATATTAGTGAAGTATAAGGCAGAAACTGCGCTTCCCTGCTGACGAGCATGAACAGTGTTTGCAACAACCGCTGTCGGCACAGTGGCCCGATTTCAGCAGGAGGACCCTGTGCTGCCAGCCCTACCCTGCCGGTGGTGACAATCCGAGATACCATCGAATTTGCTGATAGTAATGCTGCGGCCATTGCTAAGAGGGGATGGAAATAGATGTGATATCTACTGTGCATATAGTGTGGTGTAGACAGTTGAAGGTAAAGGTTTTATGAGAGTATGCTGGCCTACTCTCAGTGTTAATGAAAACACTGAAAATGTTCAGCAAAGGGAGATGGTCAAGAACAGGTCCCAAGGGCTGGTGAAACGGGAGCTCTCCTATCTCCAGCTTGCCATGTACCCCGGAAGTACCACCCAATTCGACAGGTGATGGTCTGATGATGATGATGATGATGATGATGATGATGATGATAAGGAGGAGGAGAAGGGGGGGAGGAGGAGGAGGAGGAGGAGGAGGAGGAGGAGGAGGAAGAGGAGGAGGAGAAGGACGAGGACGAGGATGAAGACGAGGAGATGGAGGAAGGAGGAGGGGGAGGAGGAGGAAGAGGAAGATGATGAAGATGATGATTTTTTTTTATGCGAGGAAGAAGGAACCAAAGGCCGCAAGCCCATAATAACTGTTCCTTCCAAGAGAAAAACAAAATACAAGAGAGCCAAATTCAAGATCCAATCATTTCGAGATGCCTGGACACGCTGCGTTTGAAACACTGGAGAACACAGGAAGCAGGAAATACAGACAGAGGGAGACAGTTCCAGAGTTGACCTGTTGCATAAATGAAGGACTGGGAGTTACGGTTAACTCTTGCACTAGAGAGTGGGACAGAAAAGGGATAAGAGTTTGCTGCTAGACGGGTGCTACACGCACGTCACAGAGGTGGAGGAATGCATGCAGACAGTTCAGAGGAGCAGTGACCATTGAAGTAGCGATAGAAAAGAGATAAAGATGCAACAGTGCGGCGAAGAGACAAAGGTTGAAGGGAGCCAGTAGGAGGAGGAGAGTTAATGAGACAAAAAGCCTTTGACTCCACCCTACTGAGGAGAGCTGTATGTGGGGAGCCTCCCCACTCATGAGAGTTGTACTCCGCACAGGGCGGATAAAACCCCTGTATAGAGTCAACAATTGTGCAGGGGTAAAGAAGGAATGGAGTCGGCTTAGCACACCTAATCTCTTGGAAGCAGATTTTACAAGAGATGTAATATGATCTTTCCAAGATAAGTCCCGAGTAAATGAAACCCCAAGCATGTTCAACGATGATGCAGGATTAACCTAAGCTGAATATTATTAAACATTTGTGGGTATATCTGTGGAAGATTTTGTCGGGTTGATAGGTGTAAGAACTGAGTCTTTGATGCATTAAAAACAACAAGATTGTTTTTACCCCAGTCAGAGATACGAGCCAAGTCAGACATTAGGTATGCTATAGCCTCATCCCTTGTTTGTTGAAGTATCTGCTGAGATGGACGTTGCGGGAACCGAATGGAAAGGTGAAGGGTGGAGTCATCAGCATAAGAGTGGATAGAGTTAGTTGTACAGCTTAGAAGGTCATTGATGAATAAAAAGAAGAGAGTTGGTGATAGGACAGAACCCTGAGGAACATCACTGTTGATAGATCTTGGAGAAGAACGATGGCCGTCTACAACAGTGGCTATAGAACGACCAGAAAGGAAGCTAGAGATGAAGGCACAGATAGAAGGATAGAAACCGTAAGAGAGCAGTTTGGAAATTAAAGATTTATGCCAGACTCGATCGAAAGCCTTTGAGATGTCAAGTGCAATGGGAAAGCATTCGCCAAGTCCCGAAAGGAGGATGACCAGGAGTCTGAAAGGTAGGTGAGAAGATTGCCAGTGGAGTGTCCCTGACGGAATCCATACTGACGATCAGAAAGAAGGTTGTGACAGGAAAGATGCTTTAAAATTTTTCTATGAAGAATTGACTCGAAGACTTTTGAGATACAGGATGTTAAAGTAATTGGACGATAGTTGGAGGGTTGGGAATGGTCACCCTTCTTTAGGACTGGCTGAATGAGAGCAAACTTCCAGCAAGAAGGAAAGGTACAAGTTGACAGACAAAGGCGAAAGAGTTTGCCTAGGCAGGGTGTAAGCACAGAAGCACAGTTCTTGAGAACAACAGGAGGGACTTCATCAAGCCCATATCCCTTATTAGCACTGAGGCCAGCAATGGCAGAAAATACATCACCTGAAGAAATTTTGATGTCAACCATGAGGAAGTCAGAGGGAGGAAGTGATGGAGGAACAGCACTGGACTCGTCTAAGGTGGAATTGGAGGAGAAAGTCTGAACGAAGAAATCTGCTTTATCAGTAGAAGAAATAGCTACAGAGCCATCAGAGTAGAAAAAGAGGAGGGAAGGATGATGAGGTAAAGTTGTTAGAAAGGTTTTTGGCAAGGTGCCAGAAGGAGCAGGAAGAATTCGAGTTGGAGAGTTGAGAGCATTTAGTACGGATAAAATTATTTTTAGCAGAGCGAAGAACAGACTTAGCACGATTCCGGGCAGAAAAGTATAAAAGATGTGATTCAGGGGTGGGTTGGCTCAGGTACCTTTTATAGGCCCTCTCGTTGTTGCGGACAGCATTAGAACAAGCGTGATTAAACCAAAGCTTCCTTGCATTAGTCAGAGGATATGAGAAAGGAATGTATGCATTCATGCTCAAGAGAATAACCTCCATAATGTGCAAGGCACACTCAGATGGCTCCTGGCCATGGAAGCAATAATCATCCCAGGGAAAATCAAAGAAGTACTGCCTGAGGGCCTCCCAATCCTCAGCTCCAAAGTGCCACAGACGTCGTTTCTTTGGAGGGTCCACAGGCCATACCGGAGAGATAGGACAGGTTAAGGTGATAAAGTTGTGATCGGAGGAGCCCAACGGAGGGCAAAGAATAACAGTGTAAGTAGAAGGATTAGTAGTAAGGAAGAGGTCAAATATGTTGGAGCTCACTCCAAGGCAGTCAGAGTTACGGGTAGGGTGCTGTACAAGCTGCTCTAGGTCATTAAGGGTAGAAAAGGTGTAGGCAAGTTCACCAGGCGGATCAGTGAAAGGAGAGGAGAGCCAAAGGTGGTGGTGAACATTGAAATCTCCTAGAATGGAGATTCCAGAGAAAGGAGAAATGGATAGAATGTGTTCCATCATAGAAGTAAGATAGTCAATGAATTTTTGATAGTCAGTAGAATTACGAGTTAAGTAAACAGTGCAAATATATTTAGTCAGAGAATGACAGAGAAGCCGAAGCCAGAGTGTAGAGAATTCAGAAGAAAAGAGTTTAAGAACACGAGAACAAGATAGGAGGAGGAGGAGGAGGATGAAGATAATGTTGATTTTACATGGAGCATCAAGGTGATGATGATGATGAGTGAATGCGTCGGCCGGTTATACCCCAAATACAAGTCCTTTATCTTTGTTTACAGGAAGGTGCCGGTGCTAAGACTCTGCTTCAGGCAGAGGGAGGGAATGCTGTGGGCCTGTTACATGGCACGAGAGGATATAGACTTTCAGGTGAGAAAATAAGGTGATTACAAGCATGAAGCCTACAAGTTACCTGTTCTCTCAGTTCTACTTTTCTACCTTTACGTGCATTATATCCCCACACCACAATCCACACAAAGATTTGCCTCATATTCCATATTACAAGGCACCTTTTCCCACCATTCTCCCGTCAGACGTATCCTTGAATAGAACTGAGCGAGTTCACCCAAGTAGGCATACTTCAAGGCAACACTCAGCCCTCTTCAGTTACCAGCTAAGGTGTGGGTTGGGAGGAATCACAGATGACACGTGCGTATATGCCATACTAGGACACAAACACAACATAAACGATCTAGGGAACATACAGTACGACCCCATAATGACAGTCGCTTAACTACAGTTGGCGGGTTTGCTTGGTTGAATGTCTGAGATTTGGCAACAACATAATAATTATCCTGACAATCGCCATCAAGTTACCTCACCTCCAGATCACCCCAGCCTAATTCATATACCTCTTTGCCCCTTTCCTCTCCACCATCATTGATCTCCCTTACCCGCCCCCCCCTCTACCTCACTTGCATACACTCTAAATGTCCGTCTCTCATGCTCCCTTGATATGTATGCTTGAATTTCCAGAAGAGATCTCCTCTCTGAATGAAACTGGCACTTGATATCAAAGCTGTGTCCCTCACTGTCAGAACTACCAACTCTGCACATATATAGATATTCTGTATATTTTGGGGTTTAGATACATTTCCCATTGTCCGTACTATTTACATTCAGTAGATAAAATAAGTTGCTCCAATTGAATGTGACTCATAAGGGATTATATCCGAGAAGGGGCCGGGATATACTCTTAACATAATATTACTTAGTGACTTCGACTATTCACGGTCACCTTAAGCGTCCGGATTAAATAGCTTAGCACTACGGTAGGTCTCTGTGCTCCTGAAAGGCCAGTAAAGGATAGGATGACAGTCAGATACCTTACTGTTTATACCGATTCATCAAACTTCCAATCAACTATGTTCATTAGTAACACAACTGACTCCAACAGGTAGTGGAAGGTAAAGATGCTGTTCAGGTGATGGAAGAGCTCGAATCCTACCCGTACAATGTGAGCGAGGGTCCCTTGTGGTGCGCCAGACTGCTGCCCGAGGAGGAGAACCCCAGCACTCCAAGAACGGAACTACAAGACGCCTTTCCTCACGTCCGCACCCTCGTCTTGGCCAATAACCATGCCATGTCTGACGGAACCACTAATGCCCACAACATCAACTTTCTTCTGCAAATTCTAAATGATGTCATATCCAGTAAAGATATTGATGATAGTTTGGTCATGCAAAAATACGAAGGTGCCGAGGCAATAGATGAGCTTCTTCATGCTCACAATAAAGAACTTCGGGGAGATGCCGAGCGTTTCAAACTTTTTGTCAAGAACTACAACGATCATAAAGAGCAGAAACCTGTAATGTCCATGATCCTGCCTCCAGTTCAAGATCTTGTGCTCATAACAAGATCCGTCAATGCGATTTTCGACAAAGACACCACAAGGAACTTCATTACAAGATGCAAAGAAGAGGCGATAACAGTGAACAGCGGTATCGTTGCACTCTTGAACGTGACTCTCGTGGATTATATGCGTGAAGCAGGTGTCATGCAAGAGGAGTATGCAATCAAATCAAGTAATGCAGTAAACATGCGTCACTATTTACCCAGTGGTATGTCTGCCATACCGGGACCACATGCATTTCTTCTTCGGAGCATCATGTACACTCCAGGTCAGTGGCGAGACTCCTTCTGGAACTATGCGAGGAGAATCCATAATGAAATATACGGAGGACTAGAGTCATATCCTGTCACTGCTCTGTGCCTGGTCTGCATGACTCCCTATAACAAAGACACGTTTAGGGAGGCGTATTCCAAGGCATCCCCCCCAAGGTATGACTACATTGCATCGTCTATTGGTAACTTAGATCTTCTCATTCCATACGAGGGAGACCACGTGAGATTAGGCCATTTGGTGAGATTAACGACCAACAGTTACGACGCAATGATGCGCATGTATCAATCATTCCGTGGGCGTCTTCTCTACAGCCTCTCTTACACTGTCAACTTACTGTCAAGAGAAAGTGCCCAGAGACTAGTTGATCTGTTTGTGGAAAATCTCAAGTGTCAGTTGGATCAGTAGTTTTGCACTGTGACGTACTATCAAGCTTAATTAACCCCTCTTTCTTTTTTTTTTCTGCTGTCACACGATTTTATACAAGTTTAAACCCCGGATCGCAAGGTTCTTTCTAAGAAGTGTGTATTAATTCCTCTGGTACAGTCTCATTCGTTTATATTCTTTCTACACTCTTTTTACTCTAACTTGGCCTAAAATTGCTATCTCTCCATCTTGAATGCCGAGTTATTACAGTATTTTAACACTCTTTATTATGATGTTAATCATCAGAAAGCATAATGGGAATGGTGTAGGGCCGAAGCATTGACTTTTTCTGCCACTGAGCTAAAAATTAATAAGCCGCAAATTGACGAAAATCTGGGCCAAGTTAAGGTAAGGAGTATAACATAAAACGAACACAGGGTAGTCCATGTATGTAACGCTCCCCTTCCACTCCGTAAGGTGCTTTCTCGTGCGTTGTGGGGACTGCCTAGTCCAGTGGTTTCCAACCTTTTCTAATTCTAGTCCCCCCCCAACTGAATGACACGTTCCCTGCGCCCCCCTTCCTCAAATACTGTATTGTACTGGTATAGTTGGCACATGTCATTAAATATCAAAGAGTCTTAGTCTTTGAAATTGTTTATATATTCAGGTAACTAGATTTCTTATCCATATCTGAAATATTTTCTCCATATTTAGAAATTACTGAATTCCTTCATAATTCATAGTTTTCAAATATAATTACCCTCTTTATCAAGCCTTCGCGCCTCCCAGGCAGCCCTTCATGCCCCCCTAGGGGGGCCCGCCCCACAGGTTGGAAACCACTGGCCTAGTCAATGTTATCAATGTCTAGCTTGTGTCATTTATCCATTTCCTACTCCCACTGCCAAGCCCACGCCCAGCATCAGCAGACTGAGCCGTCACTGCAACACATATGATAACTCGTGTTTCTATTCCAGGATTATTCAAGGGCCATTTGAACGAGTATATTTAGCTTAAGGCCTTGCACTACCCTTACATACTTTTCATTCCATTCTTGCTCAGTTGTTTTTACTCTAGCGTGCCCTAGATTTTCGTCCTTTTTGCGACCTATTTTAGTTAGTCCAATACCACTAAAGAGACAATGCTACGGATCTACGTCCATTCCAGCATTTCTTCGTGACTAGTATAATATTCTAGTATTGATGTCTTATTACACCGCAACATACACGATGGAGAGATGGCAATTTTAAGGGAAGTTTGAGTAAAATCAGTATAGTCATATCATCATGTAGTAGCAGTGGTACAACCCTTGGCTTATCAAAACGTGAAACCGGTGGTCCTCAAGCGACTCTCGATTCTTGTAGTAGGAGTTAAAGATGAATACAGGGAGTTGATCTTAATTTATTATCTTCAAAGATAATCTAAGTTGAGCAGGGTATGTCTTACAGAGACTTAATATACTACTAAGTAAGTCTAGTTGGACCCCTCTTCTTGTTCACTCTCTCCACTACATGTCGGTTCTATAGCTAGCCTCCTTCTGAGCTCTGCTTCCTAAATTCTGGTGTAGCAGGGGTGGTGTCACTTGTGTTACACTGTTGTTGGAATGTTCTAGAAACCTGTGTGTGAGTATGTGTGTATGTGTGTGTATGGTCACTAGGCATTGTTCGTATGCTATCTTGCTGACACACTACCTATATCATCCCCTGACTTGCTGCTTCCAGTGTATTGTCAACATTTCCTCAGTTACACTTGCTAGCTCATTTCCCGTTCCCAGGCTTGCCTGGTGCTCTGTCTATCTATCTATTTATCTATTTATCTATCATGTTTTCTATAATTAATTGTATTTATAATATGGAGTCCTAACATTTCTCGGTCACGCGCTGGAGGTCCTCTGACAGTAATTATCATTGACATATGCTAATCTATTAGTACATAATATTGATTATAATATTGAATACATATAATGTTCATAGTAAATTGCAATAATCTAGTAATATTACATTCTAAACAAGTTGTATACATATTTGAATATATGCACTAAAGGTAAACTATTTAACTGTAATACAGTATGTACATGGGTTATTGTAGTGAAATGCATACATGAAAGGAAAATAATAGTTTAAAATTAAGTTTATGGTAAGAGTTATTAATATTTCATTTAAAGATAATGCTACTGGTATGCCATACTTCTATATCATGGGTCATTCTTCTTTGTATTATATATATATATATATATATATATATATATATATATATATATATATATATATATATATATATATATATATATATATACATACAAAATATGTACACTTCATTCAGGGGTTAACTTGGATGTTAACTCTACCCCCACTAAATAATGACTCCAAATTAGCAATTCTTGCATGCATTCTGTGCATTGCGAACAGCAGTACTGCAAATACAATGCAGAAGATTATAAAGACAGTAGGTGCTGGGCTATACACATAATATGGGTTGAACATACTCAAACTCAAATCTTCCCAGGGCTTCATTGTTTCATTGATCAATTGCATAGTTTCAAACTTAGGTGAAGTCAACTTCATACTTGTGCTCATGTTTAAGTCCATATCAGGCAGTGGGTGGAAATGTTTGTGTGTTTGAGGATGGTGTAGTGATTGATGGTGGATAAAGTGGACATGGATGGTATAAATACCGCACAGTAGTCTGGTGCAATGTATAATCCAGAGGCTGAAGTATGAGATGGTGGTATATCTGGACAGACTGTGTAAACTGATGTGTTATGAGTTAAATAAAAAAACTGTGAGTGTCCGATGCGTTGATGGTGTACAAGCTTATCTGGAGCAAAAGTGAAGTTGCAGTGATTATGGATATTGTTATTTCTGATGATAGCCATTTCACAAGGGACTGTATCAGTAGGCTGAAACGTGAAAATGTACGCAGGACAAAGATGAACAGCATATAAGGATGTGCGGCACTTTCGTTCAATCGTTGATTCACTTGCGAAAGTAACAGTGTTCCGTCTACTGGAGACCATGATGAGTTCGGTGTCTGTGTTGATGTTGATGATGACCAAAGTGTTGTTATTTTTAGAGGGGAAGGGGTGTATTTGGTATACTGTGAACAGGTCTTCAGTTATGAATGGTACATGAACTACTACTGATGTTGGTGTTAGTGTTGCTTCTAAATATGAATATTATTGCATGAATTCCCTACTTCGGAACAAAGGCTTCAATTTATGTTTATGTATGCCTTGACTAATTATCTGACGTAGCTCATGAACTGGGAGTAAGTCAATTGTGATCTTGCCATCACCAGCATTCGAAATTCCTTGCATAAGTGCCCTGTAACGAACTCTAGTGTTGTCTAATTGTAGTAGAATTGTGTCAATATGTTCTGTGATGATCGAGAAGTGTTGGAAAAGTGTGATGTTTCCTTCCATTTCATTTATTTTATCTACACTTTCGAGAGCTATGTTTTCTGCCTTTTTCAGATTTTTCACAATTGTCTTCATTGCTGAGTTCTGTCCTGTGATGAATTTATCTTGGTATGTTAGTACCTGAGCTATTTTATTAAATTTGTTGTTTATTTCTTTAAGGTCATCCTCTGTAGCCAATCCAAAGATGTTCCCAAGAACTGCGCCACCCAGGTCGAACAAACCGCGCTTTAGGCGAGTACGTGTGATGTTGTTCTTGTCGCTCAATACCTCCTTTCCATAAGATGGGAGATCTTGGATCATGATGAGCATAGTTGACTTTGCCTGTTCTATTTTCCATTTCGCTAACTTCACTATTTCATTCACATCCTTTGTGTTATGTGCTTGTGAAACATAGCCTCCTATCATGAAGTCCAGGGTTCGCATTGGTTTCACGATACTTTCTAGATAAGAAGGTAATTCATACAAGTAATCCAGACTTATTTCAGTACTCATGACGTCTTTTACGATCGAAATCTTGGCCGTTGGAGCTATGAGGCATCCTTGTCGTACTATGTGTTGGGGGTCTAAGTGCGCATATCCCCTTGCTATGTAGAGGAGAATCCATAGCATAAGTCCCTTCATCGCTACCTACCGACAAAAAAAAAAAAAAAAAATCTGTTAATTTCCTAATATGGTCATGCTGTGGTCGATGATAGTGATGATGTGCGTTACGGATGATTGTTATTTCATTTATAGAAGGAGTTTAAACCGATATTTAATTCTCGTAAATGATGTACTGTAGATTTTATTGGAACAGTTGCACCTACGTTTGATTGTTTAGTATATGATCTTAATTTATTTTTGTAATTATTGTTGTTTTCTAACTTGGTTTCTTGAGTTACATTCGCCTGTTCGGTTGTATCCGATGCTGAATAATTATTGGATAGTTCCCTTGAAACTCGTTTTTAATGGTCAATATGAACTTGTTTCTCTTCGCCACTAGACAGTGACTTAATTAAAACTTTGTTTGCTTTTATGTTAATTACTCTGTATGAGCCCAAAAATTTTGGGGATAATTTATTGTCTCTCGTATGAATGATACCGTAAACAATGTCTCCTAAGCTGATAGGCGAATCTCTTGCCTTCTTGTTAAATGCCTCCGTCATTTCTTCCTTGGACATTGTTACTTGTTTTTTGACTCTTTTGTGTATGTCCTGGAATTCACGTAAACGGAGTTTAGCGTAATCATCGTAATTGTAAATGGGCAGACTGTCACCTACTAGGAGCTCATATGGTAGTTTTTTATCTGTCCCATATATAATGAAATGTGGTGTGTCACCTATGGATTTATTTATAGATCCATTAATTGAGGCTTTTACTTTGGGAATCCTATCAACCCAGCTTGCATAATTTTCACTGAGAATGTGTCGTAGCACATCTAATACCTTTTCATTTTGTCTCTCTACTAACCCATTCGATGCTGGGTGATAGGCCAAAACGTTAACCATTTTGATGTTGTATTGTTTACATATTTCTTGTAAGATCTCAGAATTAAATTCTCCTCCACTGTCACTTATTAGTACCTTTGGGGTAGTAAAGCGACATATTACATTATCTGTTATTGCCTTTGCTACTGTCTCTGCTGTTTTATCTTTAATTGGAGCTAAAATGACATAAGGGGAAGAATGATCCGTTACTACGAATAGGTATTGGTTATTATTGTATGATAATGGCATCTTGAGTAAATCAACAGCGACAACGTCCCATGGTTGATGTGGTACAGGGTAATTACCCATCGGTGCAGGTGTGATTGGGTATCCTTTGTGTTTTGCACATGATTCGCATCTGTCTATATGATTGTTTATATCTTTTCGTAATGAAGGCCAGTAATATAAAAGCTGGGCCTGTTTGAATGTCTTATCCTTTCCAGGATGTCCTGCATGTGGGCTACCGTGTATCGTTCGTAATACTTGGGGTATCATGTCATTAGGTACTACCAACTGGTTAGTATTTCTTTGGCGTTTTGGTTGTTTAGGGTTAATCTTGTATAATGTATTATTGACCATTGTGAATTGTTCGAGTGGTACATGTAGTTTGGGTAATTGTATGTCATCTCCACTTTCTAACTTGTATATAACTTTAGACCATATTGGGTCAAGTCTTTGTGCTTTTGCGATATCATCGTGGTTTGGGATATTTCCATTGAGATCTAATGCCGCGACCTGAATTGTGTTCGGGTTCCTAGATAATGCGTCAGCTACTATGTTCATTTTACCTTGTATATAATGAATTTGTACATTGTAGTTTTCAACTGTACATTTCCATCTTGCTCTCCTCCCAGAGAGGAGTTTTTCTTTAAACATATCCACTAGTGGTTTATGGTCGGTGAATAAGTGGATTTCGTAACCATATACCAAATCTCGAAACTTTTGTAGTGCAAAAACCACTGCAAGTGCCTCTAAGTCTGTAGTGCAATATTTTTTCTCTGCACCTTTTGTTTGTCTGCTGGCAAATGCAATTGGTGGATTCTGTCCTCTTTTATCTTCCTGCATCAGTACAGCCCCTAATCCTTTAACTGATAAGTCTGTACAGATAAGAAATGATTTTGTGTAATCTGGATATGCCAAACAAGGTGCATTTGTTAGTTTAATTTTTAGACTGTTAAATGCCTTTTTTTGTTCTTCTTCCCATTGGAATATAGGATCTTTTTTGAGTAGCTGGAATAAAGGAAAGGCTATATGAGAAAACTGTGGTACGAATGACCTATAGTACTCAGCTAGACCTAAAAATTGTCTAACTTCGTCAGTCGTAGTGGGTTCAGGAAAATCTCTCACTGCCTGTATTTTGTCATCAGTGGTCTGAATACCATTAGAACTTAATTTGTGGCCTAAGAAATTTATTTCCTTAAAGCAAAATTTGCATTTAGAAAGCTTAATTATTAAACCAACATCACTAAGCTTTTGTAAGAGTAATTTCTTGAGATGATCTGTAATATTTTTCGTTGCGAATATAATATCAAGATAAACAAATATTCCTTGTCCTAAAATTCCGGACAATACGTAATTCATAAGACGCTGGAATGTGCCTGGGGCTGTCCTCAGTCCCATTGGCATCCTTGTATATTGGTAGTGTCCTCTATTTGTGGAAAAGGCAGCGTATTTACGTGACTCCTCTTCAACCGGTATTTGATAATAGCCATTTAGTAGATCGATTGTTGAAAATATACTATTTTCCGGTCCAATATTCTGTAGAACGTCGCTTAGCAATGGCATGGGAAATCGGTCTGGGATTGTGTGATTATTTAGTTTACGGTAATCTACTACCGCACGCATTTCTCCATTTCGTTTGGGCACGAAGAATAATGGGGCATTCCACGGGGAGACTGAAGGTTCAATAATTCCAAGTTTTAACATTTCATCGACATACTGATTTGCAAGTGTATGTTGGGAGTGTGGGATGCGGTAAGCTGGTACGAAAATTGGTGGTGTTTCTGGGTGCACATTAATCATGTGATTAATCAAGTTAGTACACCCTAATTGTTCTCCGGGTAATGCTACAGTGTCCCTGTGTGTTTCCAGGAGGGTTAACAAATCATTTTCTTCATCAAATTCACCTGAGTGAATTAAATTCTCTTTTATGCTTTCTCTATCCGTAGATTTGATCTCACTTGTCACTCCAGCTATAACTATTTCCTTCACAGGGGCGGGACATTTTTCAGTATTAACTATGCAAGTCCCCTTTTTCAACTGAACATCCCCATTCATGTGATTGATTATGAATATCTGAGTTTGCCCTTCGTCGTTCATCTGACATAATGCGTTTTCTACTGACCCCTTTACTTTACATAATTCTTCTAAGACAAGAACAGTACTATTCCGTAATTTGCTCTTTATGGTAACTTTCATATAGGAATTAGGTGGTATAACTAAATCATTGGTGAGATGGGCTGGAAAAACTGATAAATCAGTACTGTTATCTGGGTCTCTAATTCTGGAGGCTGGGGCTGGTGGTGTGAGTGGATCTATACACTCATCTGTTTGTGTGTGTTTGTTTAAGCCTTTAATATTACCAATTCTTTTTGATTCTCTTTTACTAATCGGTGAGGGCTCTGATGGTAGTTCCTCTATGAATTCATTGTCAGAGTCTATTCCATTCAGTTGTGGGAGTAAAGTTATGTTCTCTGCTCTCATGCATCTTAAGCCCAGTAACATATGAGCTTTAATTGCTAAGTTTTCAACGATATAGAAAAATGCAGAGAATGGTCTTGTAGTCTCTGTGAAACTGATATTTAACCTTATCATACCTTTTACTGTAATTTTTTTTCCATCTACCGTATATAAATCTAAATCAACTTCTTCCAGAAAAGTTACTTTCTTCTTATTTTTAAGAATTCTATTTATTTCTTCTTCTGTTATTAAGTTCACTGGAAAGCCTGTGTCTAAAAATAAGGAAACGTTTTGATCCTCACATACAGCTGGTATCAAGATACACTCATTTCCCAACATGCCTCCTATGTGAATTTTAGACTTGCTTTTCTTTATGTTTGTTCGTTTTTTGTCATGACTTGGTCTTCCCCCGATTTGAACATAGACACAATTTTTTCTACTGTTTTGCAGTTACTGGTCCAGTGCCCTTGGCATCTACGAGTATGATGCCTACAGTAAGGACCAAATCCTTGTATCTTTTGTCTATCCTCTTTTGTTTTGATAAAGCATTCATTCATTGTGTGTCCTGGTTTTGCACAATAATGACATAGAATGGACCTATCTCTTGACTGTGACCTACGAGGTAACTTCCCATATGTAGTGTTGTTTGTGGCACGAGATCTGCTCGGGCTGCTCGTAAACTTATGAAACTGCCTGTAGCCTGGTGTTTGTGATCGAACCCTCGACACGTTTAGTTGTTTGCTCTGCCTGCTTTCGGGTCGCGATGGATTTTGTTCTCTGTTTGGGGTCGGTGTAGATGTTTCCACAGCTGATACTGTCTCAGGTACTCTCATTCTACTAGAATGTGCGGGTGTGTCGACCATACCTGCTTTACTGCACTGCATCTCTACCTCGTTCATTATGTCTAGTAAGCACATGCCTGGGGTGTACGCGATCGTCTTGGCGATCTTAAGGGTCCTATCAGGTAATTTACACAAGGCAGCTACATAACCAATGATGTCCACGACGAGGTCTGGGGACATCTTTCCATCATCTGTTATCCAATTTGAGTTTTCCAAAGTAACTAACAATGTTCTTTTGATTGTGGAGACATCAGCAGTTATGTCAGTGAGCACATGGTTTGTAGTGTGCTCCCTTACAAGATCTACAATCTTATGTAATTCTGGAATTATACCTGGCAAGAAGTCCGTACCTCCAGAAAATTTCCTCAAAAATTCAGTTTTAAATTCATCATATGTCCTAGCCTTGAGGAGCTTATCTGATCTCAGTAAATTGCTTGCTGGACATCTTTCCTGGCTTATGCAAGATGAAAAAATGGCAATTTTCTCTTGTTCATCGAGGATGTGTCGCTTGATAAAGATTTGTTCGCACTGACTGACCAATGAAATGACGTCAATACGATCTTTTTCTGTGCCAGAGAATTTTGGGGCAGTTTTATCTCATAGTAAACATAAACATGAGGTGGGGATGTTTAATCCCCGGTATTTGTTGCATTATTCATTTTCACTGTTTGCTGTGTTAATTTAACTTGGACTTGTTTATCGTTGCGTGAGGGAATGGTGGAATAGGTTCGGCCGGAACGGTGAACCCTGTTAAGTATATTGGCATACGTGTGCAAGTCAGCGACAAAGTCCTCACTTGCTACGTCAGAGGGTTTCCCACTCATCATCTAGAACTGACGTATTTGTTTCTTGATCTTTAGTTTGTGTTGAGTTTTGTACAATGGGTGTGTTGCCTTGGTGCGCTCCTAATTGTGAATCTGTTGTTGGAGCTAATTGTTTCACCTGGTATTAACGTGGGTGGTGGAGAAAATACCCCTGTCATTAAGGTATGGTGTTATGAAATACGCCTTTTGTTTATGTCCTAACTAAATAGATGAGTAAATGAGTTGTAATAAATGATAGTGAGTGTATAAGTGTATATATAGAAATAAGTAAAGGAGTTGAATATACCTAATTTTAGCACTGAGAAGAAATGAGTAAGTATAATTTCACCCACTTGATACAGATCGGAGAGGCGTGTCGATGCAACTGTCGATCTCGAAAGAAAAATGCAGGGTTGATTGAAGATCTCTTGATAATTCTAGGGCTGTGTTGACGGATGATAATACTCAGGAAATTCCATGGCCTGGTGCTTGTGGTGGTTAACACCTGTCACAGGCAAACCTCAGCATAGAACCTCGAATTTCCAACTCAATACTGTGGAAATAAATGAGTATGAGTAGGAGCTATGTGAATAATGAGTAATGAGTAGTGGGTGAGAAGTGCCTTGTGTCAGTCACACGTTGATTGGCGTGGCCTTTAGTCAGCAAATTCGCGTCGTGATGTCATCTCAGCAGATACACATGGTGACGTCGGCTTCCCACACTGGTAGCTGTGGTGAGTAACTGAGTAGCGATGCGCAGCCTGGGTGAAGAAAGGTGAGTAAGATGCGTTATAAATGTGGCTCTGGTGTTGTGCTGTGTGTCTTGACCTCTGCGTCAGCGATGGAGGTAGGCGGGAGAGAGTGTTGGGGTTTTGTGTGCTTGTTGCTTTGGTCTTTCTTTTTCTTTACTTGCTTTGTTTTTTATTCTTCTTGCCGCTGCTTGAAGTTACGTGATGATTATAGAGTAGTTTTATAGACTTGTAGGCTCATAGGCTTGTAGGCTCATAGGCTGTATTCTGTAGGAATTCACTGTAGAACTGAAGCTAATCCTGTAGAGTCTCGCCTGCTTTTGTAGAAATTCACTGTAGATTCGTAGACGAGGTCCATACGTTCACTGCCAGTAATGTGACTCTCGATTCTTGTAGTAGGAGTTGAAGATGAATACAGGGAGTTGATCTTAATTTACTATCTTCAAAGAAAATTTAAGTTGAGCAGGGTATGTCTTACAGAGACTTAATATACTAAGTAAGTCTAGTTGGACCCCTCTTCTTGTTCACTCTCTCCACTACCTGTCGGTTCTATAGCTAGCCTCCTTCTGAGCTCTGCTTCCTAAATTCTGGTGTAGCAGGGGTGGTGTCACATGTGTTACACTGTTGTTGGAATGTTCTAGAAACCTGTGTGTGAGTATGTGTGTATGTGTGTGTATGGTCACTAGGCATTGTTCGTATGCTATCTTGCTGACACACTTCCTATATCATCCCCTGACTTGCTGCTTCCAGTGTATTGTCAACATTTCCTCAGTTACACTTGCAAGCTCATTTCCCGTTCCCAGGCTTGCCTGATGCTCTGTCTATCTATCTATCTATCTATCTATCTATCATGTTTTCTATAATTAATTGTATTTATAATATGAAGTCCTAACACTCAGGCTAAGAGTCCCTCCTCTGTCAGTCCACCAACCTCATTTCAGGGAGACCGGGAGAGAGTTGAGGAGCGTTTGTATAACCAGGCAGCTGTGTCGACTGGGCATATCGTGTCACCACGTGAAGGCGACCCTCTGCAACACTTCGCAATAATACTGTCTTATGTTATTACAAATCCTTCTGTAAGTCCCCTGATGGTCAGAAGTACTCGAGGACACTATTGAACCTAACACAAACGATTTATTCAGATGAGAATGATCAAAATGAGCATCAGATTGTTAATGGTCTTAGCAGTAACTCCCTTGTGATCGAAAACACTCCAGTATTATATTGCCGTTAAACCCACATGATTTTATACAGCTGTGTGTGTGTGTGTGTGTGTGTGTGTGTGTGTGTGTGTGTGTGTGTGTGTGTGTGTGTGTGTGTGTGTGTGTGTGTGTCCAACTTTGAGCATATACTTAACAGCCCATCTCCTGAGGCCCAGAAGACCTCCAACGTACTCTGCACCTACATTTGTCACCATTTCGGCGCTAATGCCCACCGTTCATATTAAATACACGCTAAGGCTCTGATACAGGACTTGTGTATTGGTATGTGTAAAGGAGCCTAAGAGTGCATGAATTGTCCCGTTATAAACCCTCTCACTGCATGATTACAGAGCATCTTAGCTACGAATATCAGCTGACTCTGTGGCGTTGGAAAGGGACTCCTTCATGTGATGGCATCAGTGTAATAGAGCTGCTCAATTGTCCGGTTATACAAACGTCCCTCAATTCTCTCATTGTCTTTCAAAAGGAGGAGTGTGAGCTGCAGGAGGAGAGGAGCCTCGGCCTGCAGTCCACTGGGTATACGTTCAAATAAGCCTGAGGTTACTACTAGTACTACTACTACTGATAATAATAATAATAATAATAGTAATAATAATAATAATACAGATTGTTAATGCGTGATACCTGACTAGCTGCAGCCACTACGGATCTGATAGACTTCACAATAGAGCGCTCGTTGTTGTTTGCCATTTTGTCTCGAATTTTGGTGTTACCGATGGATCCTGGTAATCTCAGCCAATCTATAAACCACCAGGGTGTATACTAGCACCAAAATACCTAGTGAGAAGAGGAAGGACAAAGAAATATGGACGATTCACTAACTCTGGCAGTGTTTTGATTCCAGCAGTCCTGGCGGTTGCTTTTTTAACATGCTAGCATATTTTGTTTCCTCCAAGTTACATGCTACTTTCCTCTTCTGCGCATTATATTGGACTCAAGATCTGAAAAGTATTATTCTTGGGTGTAAGATGGAAAATAAATAATACAAATATTGATAAAGAGTTTGGGATTCGCATTTTCTACCAAGACAGATGCCATGGAGACAAGTTAGTGTCCAGTGTAGCCAGTAAAGTAATATATCTATGAATTACCAGTGTGTCAACATGGAGAATTAATTTATTTATGATAACATTCTGTGTTTTATCAACTCTACAAATAAATATTAGTCTGCAAACATTCTTAATGAAGTTGCTTTAGCTTTCTTTTAACATGAAGAAATTGGAAAGGGTAAAGAAACTCTGTATAACATGCAGGAGAGAAACATTGCATGGAGGGGAAGACTTGATAATTTGTAATTTAACTACTGTAATATACACATGTTGAAGTTGAGAACTAAAATCAAGTTTGTAACTGTTTCTCATAAAAGAATTCCTCCATTAGGTCATGGCATGTTTGGACCAGTGCTGAAAAAATTAGCTGACCAAGTAAGTAAATTAATGGAATTTTTCCAAAAATCTTGATTTAAAAAAAATGAAATTGTCAATACAGGGGACTCAGTGGAGACCACTAAGACTGATGTTAATGACTTAAAAATTCAGTGTGCATTAAATGGCTTGGAAGAGGCAACTAGAGGTATGATTGCTCATGATCTGTGTTTGATGATTTGGGATCACTGAGGGTGACCCAGGGACAAACTGTCACAAAACCTCATTATATGGTTGCCAGGGAGAAGGACGTAGTTAAGAAGGATTATGCACAGGTTGTAGTGAAGGGCACAGGGATAAATGGGCAAAAGGTGGAAGAGATCATAACATCTTGTACGTGGTGCTGTCGGGGTGTCTACAGCTTCTGCACTCACAAGTACAAGAACATCTTGAGGCAGAAAAGGAGTATGATCACAGAAATGAACCAAAGAGAAATGTCACTGGGAAGGAAAGTAACTAAGGAACTGGGACAGCAGCAATGTGCAGAGGCTTTGCACCACCCGTGGATTGCAGCACAGGCGCAATTAGCAAGATTCTGCCAAACATGTCTCCTTCTGGAACTTGAAAAGATCCTCATCGACTGCTCACTATAAACAGGAGGGGCCAGGTCATGCAAAAGAACGGCTGGACACGTCAGCAGGCATGGAAAATCAAGTGGAAAGACAGTGTGAAGAAATCCCATAGTACTGTAGTTACAGGTTCCCGGAAATGTGATGAACTAACAGAGGTCACATTTTCCATATATAATAATTCAATAGGGACCAACGGAGGTCGCGTACAATGATTATACAATACACCTCTAGCCACTATCTTTCAGTGTTGGCTCACTCATACTCTGATTTAAGTACAACTGAGCCTGTTTTTTTATCATGCTACCTAACAAGTCCACTTCGTCACTCTCATTCTGTCAAACCCTTTCCATCATCAGTTGATCATGCTTTGTACTCTTACCATCTATCATAGTTTTGTTAATGATCACTTGCTTTTTCGAACCACTGTCTGCATAAAATGTCAGCACTTTTTCACTTTGCTTCCTTATATCGTACACAGTTGACGAACCAGTTCCATATGTCACACAGCACCATGGTCCAGCTTGTCACAACAGTTCTACCTTGTCCTGCTTTATTGTTTTTGGCGTAAAAGAAAAGAAAGTCCTATTACATTAAATCTCTCCAACTAGATGTTAATACACCATTGTGGCCAAACGGGTAAGTGGATATAAGCTGAAAAATATGGCTGCTACTACTGCTGCTGCTGTAAAGAATTAACATTTTTTTTAAGAACATAGCTTTCAGCCCTTTGTTTTATCTTATTATAATGCATCCTTAGAATATGGCACGCATGACAATATCGGTGTGTTCGTTCAACTGCTGTTCATTGTATTAAAATATTCATGTAATACGAGAGCTGACTGAAAAGAATAGGGGTACTGATATATTTTTACAAGAGACACTTTTAATGGAGGAACATTTATGGAATCTTGACTGTATAGATGCAAATTATGAAAGTGTGAGTGTTCTTGCTGTGTTCCCAGAGAGGAAGAGTAGCCATGGCTGGCCTTTCCGAGGAAGGCTTGGTTGTACTGTATAAGACAGGTAATTTTAGATTACTATATTCTCACTGAAGAGAAAAATTTAATGTTTTAATACAGAAGTACATTTGCCTAACATTCTTTAAATCAATATGTATTTGAACAATGATAGCTGGTAAGTGTCTGCCTTTAAAAAATACATGCAGACGTTATCTGAACTAGAAGCATTATTCACTGATAGCCGGTATGATGTAAAATACGCTGTATTAGATTTTGATGTCGATACTTATTAGTGACCAGCCTGGCATACTCTGACTACTTTTATGGAAATAAACGCTTTAATATCCTTTGACGTTAATACGCTACTGACTGAAAATTATACATTCGTAAGTAATAGTAATTCAGTGAGTAGATAGCTGTACTACATAAACGAAAGAGAGCATGATGGGATCAAAGTAAAAAATACTGGAGTGTTAGCAGACATGACTGGCTCTGACCATTTACCTTTGTGCTTCACCCCGTTATGCCATAAAAATAGCTGTCACTGAAGATTTATACCATGAGATAAATTACGTACACAAGAATTGCATGTAATAACTTTAAAATGTATATGAATGCGTTAGTTCTACAGTAATGCAGTAAATTTTTTAATAACATTTGGTGTAGAGATAACAAGCACATTTTTAATGTTCATCAAAAATATGAGTTGATATTTTCACACATGACAGTAAATTGCTGACCGAGGACTGGCTAATGTTTTCTCCTGCCAGAGGGCAGCACAACAAAATTTATTCGAAGCGAAGTGTGGACCAGTCCTGTGAAGCAGTTGAGTGGCTGGAACTAGAGTTTGGACCAGTCCTGTGAAGATGTTTATTTATATTTATATTCCTCATTTACGTTTGTTGCCTTCCCATGGACTAGTTTGTGTCATAACCTGTTATGAGCCTAAGTCTACTTGTCTGGTGGTGTAGACACCTGATGTAATCTGCAAGATGCAACTGAATAATACAATGTAATGCAAGCTGGGACATACAGTGGACCTTAAATTATTACAGATATTGTTAGCCTAGCGCTGTATCCCCTCCATCTCTCAAAAATAGATATGAAACTGGTACTTTATGGTTATATTACGTGCCTATCTTCGTCGTTTAGAGGCTCCCACAGTAGGGTCGGTAGACCGGCCGCCTGCCAAACTCCGTCACCTGGGTTCAGTCCCATCCGGGGCGGATATTGAAGATTTGGTGGCATCATGTTCTTTCATGCACCTGTACATGATCATTACTTTTTCACCGGCATATAACTTCTGCTGCCAGCAATTAGCTTCTGCAATGACAAAAAGCAGTTTTCATCGGTATTACCGATCAGCTGTATTCAGCATTTATATGGCATGGCTTGAATGTGCATTTACTTTCTCGTGTCAGATTAACGCAAGCCCGATGTTACAACAGATACATAATTACGTTGTCTAGGATCTCTCGATGACATACAAACTATCTCACTTACAAAGCCAATCTAACTTCTAAAATTTTCACACTAAATTTTCAATCAGTATTCCGAAAATGTACCACGTTCATTCATATACAGGGGAAGCATTGTTTCGGGGAGGGTCACTTTGCCATTGTTGGAAAGTGAAATTTCTAGGTCTGACAGAACATATATCCTTCATGACCCATAAACCATGGCTTTTACAAGTGTTTATCAGTAGTATTGCCTATCCATTTACCAAGTGTGCAAGCCGTCCACTACATTACGTGCATACATGCCATACACATTTACCACATTCCTTGTTTATTTCGGTGTTTCAGCTGGGTTAGTTGCGTTGGGATTACTTGCTACCAACATACTCACGTCTTTGATGTGCACCCCTTGTTTCACTCACATATTACATAAGTGTTATTCAGCGTTCATTTTGGTGTCTGGTTTACAACTGAAAAGGGTTTGCTATTTTCAAGTACTAGCGGTATAGGTTGTTTCATATCCTTTATATCCCTTATACAGGTCGAGGTTTAAATTGGTAGAGTTTTTGTTCTATGATATACAAAATTATTTCAGTTAGAACTTTACTGGATAGAGTATACAGTGTTTGTTCTAGTTATATAACACTGCATGAAGAATTTCTTAAACTTAGAGATTATTTTTTTAATAATAGTTATCAGGTACGCATATCTGATAAATATTTAAAGTCTTTCGTCTACATATTAAAAAGTAAATCTGTATGTTTTGAGGTAAAAAAAAAAAAATGGTTAAATATATCAGACTGCCTTTCGATGGCAAAACTAGTTATTTCGCAGTTTAGTACTTAAAGAATTAAAAACAGTTTCCCATCTGTAAATTTTAGGATTATTCTTACTAATGACTTTGTAAGACAGGGTGGCTACTCCTCTATGTTCAGATGTTTACAAATTTACATGTCCTAGTTGTAAGTCGTTCATTCAAAATAAGAATACCTGAACATTTGGGAAAGAGCTACAGAACAGGACAATATTTGCATTAGATGGCATTCTCAGTTATTAGGGAGCATTCATTAACCTACGGCCACCCCTTCTCTTATAATGATTTTAAGGTGGTAACTAAATTCAGCAATTCATGTGATGCATTACTAGGAGAAAATTTATTAATAGTAAAGTATTGACCTGAAATTAACGTAGCAAATAATACATAATGAATTTTCTGTTCGAACATATACATTGTTTAGGTTTGCTTGCTTCAGTTTGGGGTTTTGAGTTAAGTGTTCGAACATAAAGGTTGATTTGTTTTTGTTTAGGTTGGGGGTTTGAGTCCGTACTCTTGGGTTAACTCTTAGTGGTTCTGGGCATTTTTCCTTGAACTTTTATACGGGGAGTTTTTTTTTTTTTTTTTTGTCGGTTTTAGATTTTTAATAATGTCCTTGTTTGTACTATTTATCATGCCATTGTTGACAATATAGGACAACTTTAGTACCTGATGATGGCCTGAGGAGGGCCGAAAATTCGTGATTAATTATGTTTGGAAGAGTATTTACCGCATTCTTTTCATTACTGTTTTTCATCCCTACCTTGCACTTATTATAGTAACGTATCCTGACGTCTCTGTTGTTAAACTAAATGCCAGCTATTGTCCATAGTCGTTCAGATGTGTATGCAAAACGTTTCCCTGTATTGTCTACTGGGTCTGTCCCGTGAACATCGAAGTAGCATAATTGGACTAAAACTCTCCCCAACCTCAAACCCAAGTGCTTCACAGAATCACTCCCTGTCCATGCAACCGGTCCCTCTCATACCTACTCCCTGTAGCCTCTCTCTTCTCTGCACTGTCGTATCTCTTTACTGTCGCTGTTGCAGTGGCCACTTCTCTGAACATTCTGCTTACATTTCTATTCCATTAAGGCGGGAGTGAAGCACGCTTCTGGTAGCACCTTTATTCCGTCCATCTCTCTAATACACGATTTAACGGGTACTGCCAGTTATTCATGTATGCGAGAGGTCATGTACGGAACTGTCTTTCTCAGTCTATAGTTCCCTTTCCTGTGTCGCTCAGTCTTTTAAAGCACTATGTGTCATATCTGGAAATGTATGTATGTTGAATTTGTCTATATTTAGTTCTGTTTATTTTCAAGACAATAACCTTTTTCATGCTCCTAGTTTTTGGATCTCTTTTTTTAAATCACGTGTCAGAATCTCGGCAACAATCCAATCATTCCGTAACTAGTTAGCGAATATGCTGTCCTTATCTGAAAATTATCCATGCCTACATAATTCCGACATGAGAGGCGAGAGGTAACTTACTCATCCTTATCTGGCATTAATCGAGGAAGAAAAAAAAAAAAACACCACTCGGATGTAAACCCTTTGAGGCCCCACTTACTTCAAATGTTCTTAATATTTTCCACATTCTTTGTCCATCCACTGTGTAATATGTTTTCTCGAATAAATGTTTATCAGCTCAACCAGAAAAGGATTATGTGTGTCGTTCCGAATTTATCATTTGCTTAAGAGAAGCTTGGCGCCAGGGTGTAGGGAAGTATCCAACAGCTGCCAATGTTTCACTGAGGAGAATGGTAACACAGCTTCACCATGGAGTGGGGCATGATGGGATTAATTCTGCCTATCATAAAAGGCATCTGTGGATTTTCTGTAGAATCTGGCTCATCTCTCCCCCCCGTGGGCAGCCACCTTGTTGTGGTGGGGGAGCTGGCATGCCCCTGTGATCCCACAAGCCTGCCCGTGGATGTAACGACATCCGGCAGGGTCTCCCACGCGGGTAGGGTTGTGGGTGAGGGGTCTGATTAAGCGCTGCCCGAAACGTAGGTTTCCCGTATGGGTCATTGGTGCCGCCCTCCAGAGGGATCGCCTCGGTGCTGTCCTTAGTTGGTTGGTTGGGTGTCTGGGCTGGGGGGTGTTGGGGAAGGGGGTCTTTGCACTGGTGGGAGCAAACTTTCGCATCACAGGGTGTCCTTTTGGGGACACCCTCTGGGGACGAGGTACCCCGCTCCCATCAGACCGCGCTCGGTCCCCTCACTCCTTGGTATGCGGTTTCCCTTGGCTCCTGGTGCCATTTTGTCTAAAGCATATATATATGGATACATCCCAAACTTCTTTAACCACTCGTGTGGTCGGTGACCAGCCGCACAAGTTGGCATCACCTGGTCACTCTCTGGCCTATGACCCTGTACCCCCAGGGTCATCTGCCAAAACTGCGAATGAAGATGCCCTTCCTATCGAGGTGTTACCTGGTGTGTTTGTTAATAATTCTCAGACAAAATACGTGGTCCTTAAAATGGATAATGGTACTTCTTTCCGGAATCTGAATTGTTTTCAGATTCACAGTGGTCTAGTTTCAGCATGTGGATTTACCCCCAAGGTCTCTTTGCAGGGTGATGGTTCTCTATTGCTAGAAGCCAGGAATGAAGAGGAGAGTTCACGCATCCAGTCCCTAACTATGGTCGCTGGTTATCCTGTATGTGCCTCTCGTCACTTGGTCCTTAACCAGTCCCGAGGGGTTGTGTATTCTCGTGACTTGATCTCATATTCTGATTCTTCCCTCTTAGAGGGGCTGGCTCCTCAGGGTGTTGTAGGAGTACAGAGAATTATGAAGAAGGTTGATTGGGTTTTAACCCGCACGGCCACTCTTATCCTGACATTTGACCGTCTTACCTTGCCGGAGGCTATCACTGCTGCGTGGTGGAAGCTAAAGGTTAAACTTTATGTTCCCCGACCTAGAAGATGCTATTATTGTCAAAGATTGTATGAGGAGACCGTAGCACGCGCCGAACAGGGTAGTACTCCTGAGGGGAATGGGAATGCTGGTGATAGGGAGAGCTGGAGCTCCTGTTTCACTAGCTATCTAACCATCCCCCTTTGCTGACCTTTTCAGTGTGACAGTAACATGGAGAGTAGACTGGCATGCTCTCCCAAACATTTCCTCTAACTATCTATGCACTACACCACATGCACTTTACATTTCACACAACATATCCCACTACGTTACAGGGGTTGGCGCCAGCAAGGGCATGCGGCCAGAAAACTTTGCCCCCGCTACCTAGTGGCGGACTTCTGCGGGGAGGCGTGGCGGGGGTTCCGCCAGCATAGATCGTGGGTCCAGGGCGAGATGGGGCTCGGGCCTGTGCTAGAGGGTACAGGGCATTGTGGTTCCCAGGCTGCCGCTTCCGCCCAATAGAGAGGGGCCCGAACCTGGGAGTAGCGCCCCAGGAGGCTGCCCTATCAGTGGGTGTATAATGGCGGGATAGTTGCAGTGCCAAGACGCGCTTGGAGGGTGTCCCTGGAGCTGTCCTGGCAGGGTGCCCCGAGGCCACTACCACAGCCACTGGTGAGCTGGTGGGCTAGGGGTCCCAGATCCATTGCCTGGACCTGGGACTGTGCAGTGAGTGAGACCTGTGCTGTGTCTGTCCCCCTTTATTAATACTGAAGATGACAAAACAAAATAAGTTTCAAAGCAAGCCTGAGGACAGTAAATCACCCATGGGGATGAGGGTGGGTTTATGGAATGTGGGAAGTTTGAGGGGAAGAGCAGAGGAAGTCATTGAGGCATTCAGTAGGAGGTGGGTGGATGTGGCGTGTTTGCAGGAAGTCTGGTACAGGGGTGGATCAGCCAGAAAGATTGTTGGGAAGGACTGTTGCTATAAGTTGTTTTGGCAGGGGGAGACAGACGGATATGGAGGAGTTGGTGTGATGGTTGCGGAGAAATGGGTGGAATATGTTATGAATGTTTTGAGAGTAAGCGATAGGATATTGGTAGTGAAAATTCTGTTGGGAAGAAAGATAGCTGCGATTATATCGGCATATGCTCCACAGGCAGGATGAGATGAATCAGAGAAAGATAGATTTTGGGATGATTTAATATGTGTAGTGGGTGGTATGCGGGATGATGAGATAGTGATTTTGGGAGGGGACTTAAATGGTCATGTAGGTGAAACAGCACAAGGTTATGAAGGAGTGCATGGGGGATGTGCGTATGGTCTAAGGAATGCAGAAGGGGAAAGGATACTTGAGTTTGGGGAGGCAACGGACATGATTGTGTGCAACACATATTTTAGGAAAAGAGACAGTAGGTTAATTACGAATGAGTCTGGGGGAAATAGCAGTCAGACAGATTATTTTCTGGTTAGGAGGGTCGATAGGAGGTTAGTGAGGGATGTTAAAGTTATAGGAAGTGAGGAGTGTGTGCAGCAGCACAAACTATTGATTTGTGATATGGTGCTTAAAGAACAAGTGATGAAAAAGAGGACTTATGTACCTAGGAGGAAAATATGGAAGCTGAAAAACCAAGTAGTAAGGGATGCCTTCTATAGCGAGTTCAGGAGAGTGGTGGCTGAACAGGGAGCTGTAGACAGAGGCGTTAATGAACAGTACAGAGCCCTCAAGAACAATTTCTTGAGAATTACTGATGTAACTTGCGGTTGGACAAGAGGACCACCAAGACAGAAAGTAACCTGGTGGTGGGAGGAGGGTGTAGAAGCTGTAATTAAGGAGAAAAGAAGGCTTTTCTGGGAATGGCAGAAGGGTGGTAGCAAAGAGGGATATTTGGCTGCTAAGCGTAGGGCTAGAAGAGAGGTATACAGGGCAAAGTCTGAGTCACAAAGGCAATTACTTGATAACCTAAATCATGGGGAAAGGAAAAATATATCTAGGGTGGCAGGTCAGGTGAAGAGGGATAATCGGGATATCATAGGTGAGCAGTGTGTGAAGAATGATGAAGGAAGGGTAGTGGTGAACAGTGAGGATATTAAAGATGCATGGAGAGAGCATTATAACCGGTTGTTGAATGAGGAGTTTGACTGGGACAGGGAAGGTTTGGAGCCAGCAGATCCAGTGTCTGGCCCTTGGCCTTTGATTGATACTGCTACTGTGAGTGAGGCAATAGGCAGGATGAGGGTGGGGAAGGCAGCAGGTGTGTCTGGGTTGACTGCCGAAATGTTGAAGGCCTCAGGCGATATAGGGGTGAGTTTAGTCACTGACCTGATAAATAGGATTATTTATGAGTGTGTTGTCCCAGATGATTGGCTGAAGAGTGTAATTGTAAATGTGTATAAAGGGAAGGGTGATGCCCTGGAAAGAGGAAATTATAGAGGTATAAAGCTTTTAGATCAGATAATGAAGGTAATGGAGAGAGTTTTAGAAGGTATGATTAGAGAAAGAATGAAAACTGATGAGATGCAGTTTGGGTTTATGCCAGGTAGGGGGACCACTGATGCCATATTCATTGTTCGACAGCTTCAGGAAAAATATATTGGTAGGAGAAGGGATCTTTATTTTGTTTTTGTTGATTTGGAAAAGGCCTTTGACAGAGTCCCTAGAGACGTAGTGAAGTGGGCAATGAGAAAGCTTGGCTTGGAGGAGTGGCTGGTTAGGGTGGTTATGGCCATGTATGTGGGTGCTCACACCTAGGTGAGAGTGAATGGAGATTTGAGTGATGAGTTTTCCGTGAATGTTGGTGTGCATCAGGGGTCAGTCTTGAGTCCCATGTTGTTTATCATGGTACTTGAAGCCCTTTCACGTGACTTTAGAAACGGACTTCCGTGGGAGTTGTTGTATGCTGATGATTTGGTGTTGATTGCAGAGAATGAAAGAGAGGTGGAGGAAAGGTTTTGGAAGTGGAGAGATGGTATGGGGCAAAAGGGTTTAAGGGTAAATGCAGATAAAACAAAAGTGATGATATCTAGGGTTGGTGGCGGTATGTCAAAGACGAGGGAGAGTGGCCATGTGCAGTTTGCCACAAGGGCGTGGGAAGTAATTCCATCTTGTGCGGTGTGTGATAAATGGGTGTATAAGAGATGTAGTGGTATCAGAGGTAGACTGCGAGATAATGCTGATTTTAGGTGTATGGCGTGCCAGGGTGAGCAGGTGGAGATTGTTAGACGTGAAAGGATTGAATTTGCTGGTGAATTTCTTGAGTGTGTGGAAGAGTTTTGTTATTTGGGAGATATGTTGTGTGCTGGAGGTGGGGCTGGAGCTAGCTCTGTGGCTAGGGTGAGAAGTGGTTGGAAGAAGTTCAGGGAGCTCTTGCCTCTCCTGACATTGAGAGGGCTCTCCCTACGTGCTAAGGGGTCTTTGTATGCAGCATGTGTTAGGAGTGTAATGCTGTATGGCAGTGAGACCTGGGCAGTGAAGGAGGAAGATATTCGCCGGCTCAGACGTACAGAAATGACAATGATTAGGTGGATGTGCAGTGCGTCCCTGCATCCAAGGCCTGGAGGGGCTGGATTTACAATGGAAGAGTTGAGAGGTAGGATGGGACTGAAGTGTATTGGTGTTGTGATGAGGAGAGGTAGATTGAGGTGGTTTGGACATGTGGAGAGGATGGGGGATGATAATTGGGTGAGGAGGGTGAGAAATGTTAATATTGGGGGTGGGGTTATGAGGGGTAGACCGAGAAAGACATGGGACGAGGTCATTAAGTGTGACCTTAGGGTTAAGGGACTGAACAGGGAGGCTGCAATGGTCACCATTAGGTGACCAAGGCCGACACATGCAAGCATGTTGGAGCCTTTAAAAAACGAAACGAAACGAAAACGAAACGAATTTGGTCATGTCCGCCGTTCTTGCAGGTGGGAAGCGTCTGGCCTTCCTGAGGTCTGTGGAAATTGTGGTGGAATTTCTCATGGTATAGATGATTGTTCTCAACCCTCTAAATGTTTGAACTGTGGAGTAGCACATGCAGCCTCCTCAAGGGATTGCGAAGTATACAAATATGAATACGTGATTATTTCTGAGAACGAAGGAGAAAATTTCCTTTTCTGAGGCAAAGGCCAGGGTAAGGGAGCGGTTCATTCGCCCTGGGGTTACCTTTGCTGCTGCGTTGTCTCGCCATAAAGCTACCCGGCAGGTGCCCCTGCCATCACACAATGCCCCATCAAATTCTCGGGGTTCTACTTCCCGGCCTTCTTGCCCGGGGGGTTCCACTGAGGGAGTGCAGCCTGGAAGCAGCTGTGCTTCCTCCAGGGAGGTGCCTCCTGTCTCTGGTGGTGTCCCCTCTGTGGCGGTTCTTCCAGCGTCTGGGAGTGCCTCCCCCATCCCAGTTCCTCCTGTTTCTCCTGTGACAAACACCCGTGTCGATGCTACACTTGCTTTGACACATCCAAAACTCCCGATGTCCTTCCTGTGCATCCTTGTCCTGACATATCCAAAAAAAACAGCGTCTCTCATACTTCTGTATCAGCTGCTACTTCTGTACCGACTGCTGCTCCTGTACCATCTGCCCACTCTGCTACTGTTGCTCACTCTTCTTTACAGTGTGGCACTATAGTTTCTAATGCTTTAAGAACTGGTGCAGAGATGGAGGTTGCATCTGCCAACCTCAAACGAGTGAGGAGTGAGGAGTTTTTGGGTGACTCCCCTCCTTCTAAGGTTCAAACTTCTGTACCACATGAGGATTCTGAGGGGGCTCTTCGCTCGACAACCCAGCCAGTGGTGGCGTCCAAGTGTGTGGGTGTTCATGATGGCCCTTCTAGGATTCCCGTCCCTGCCTCTTCCTCAGGTGCGGTGGGGCCTGGGTCTTTAGATACTCATAGAGCTCAGTCGCTTGCTCCCTCTGATCTGTCACCCAGTGACCAACCTTTGGATGATTTGGTTGGGGGGGGTTCGGTTGGCCCCGAGGTGCCAGCTGAACCCTCACATGGGTGTGCGGATGGGGCACGTGGGTCTTCCAAGAAGGTCTCTGTGCTTCGGACTCATTCTGGCAATGGGCGGGACATGTCTCGGGGTAAGGGTACTTCCACCCATGGAAACTCTAAATCTTCATTGCCTTCTCGATTGGCGAGGCAGAGCTCCACGCCTAGGAAGAAGGGCTTTCACTCCCTTCCCAACGAGGTTGGTACATAGCTTTCTAAGTTCATAATATTTAATACTAATCACTATGGCTCAATCGGTACCAATCTGTCTTCAGTGGAACTGTAGAGGTGCCATGGCAAATTTGGAGGAATTGCAGTTATTACTCTCTGCTCTGAACCCATTATGTGTGTGTCTTCAGGAGACAATGGTGGGGGACAGACAGTTCCCTTCCATTAGGGGGTATAAGGCCTTCCATGCATCTCCTCCTGGTGGTCACAGCAGTGGATGTGCAATTTTGTGCCATTCTGATGTCCCCTTTATTTCTTTTGAGATTCAGTCGCCCTTTCAAGTTCTAGCAGTACAGATGCACGTTGGGAGGTGCTATACCATCTGTTGTCTGTACCTTCCACCTTCCGTTCCTGTCATACGCGCTGATCTAGAAACCCTTATCAGCCAACTTCCACCCCCTTTCCTACTCCTTGGTGACCTCAATGGCCGCCATCCTTTGTGGGGTGACTCACTTTCAAATCCCCGGGGTGATCTTCTTGCCTCTTTGGTTGGGGATTTAGATTTGATTGTCCTAAATGATGGAAGGCCGACCCATTTTCATGTTCAGACTGGCACGTATTCTGTCATTGACCTTACCATCTCCTCCTCTAACTGTGCCCTTGATTTTTCTTGGGAGGTTTTGGATGATCTACATGGTAGTGACCATTATCCTGTAGTGGTCCAGCCTACTCGCTCTGTTCCTGTAGCCCGTCTGCCACGCTGGTGTCTGGACAGGACTGATTGGTCTCTCTTTGAGGAACTATGTGTATTTGCCAACAGGGTCACTGATTTTTCAACTGTCGATGATACCGAATGCTATTTTACTAAGACCATTTTCTCAGCAGGGGTTCATTCTATCCCACGGACTTCTGGTGTTTTTTCCCGGAGACCTGTGCCATGGTGGAATGATGACTGCTCCATAGCAAAGGGAACTTACAAAGCAGCTGCTCGTCGGTATTTTGCCAATTGTAATGTTGTTTTTCTAAAAATACAGTTTCGCAAAGCACGTGCTCACTATAGATGGGTCATGAAGAATGCTCGCCGTAACTCGTGGAGGTCATATGTTTCTACAATTACATTTTCAACTTCAATGTCTGTGGTGTGGAAAAAGGTGCGCAAGATTTCTGGTAGGTTCTCACCCCCCTCCCCTCCGGTGTTGCACCTTCACGGAGAACTTGTGTCTGCACCAGATGCAGTAGCCTCTGCTTTTGCAGATCAGTTTTACATTGTCTCCACAATGGATCCTTCTCAGCCATTTGCCACCTTTCGTAGGAATCAGGAGAGGCTGGGTCTTGACTTTCGCTCTCGTGGCGGAGAGCCGTATAATTTAGATTTCAGCCTCCGTGAGCTATGTGCTGCCCTTTCAGAGTGTCGTGACACTGCTCCTGGGCCTGACGATATTCCATACACTATGCTGTGTCATCTTCCGACTGATTCACTTCAGTTTTTATTGGATCTTTTTAACAGGGTTTGGAGTGAGGGCTCTATTCCGAGGAGTTGGAAGTTAGGTATTGTCCTCCCCTTTTCCAAGCCTGGTAAAGACCATTCCCAAGTCTCCAGCTATCGCCCTATCACTTTAACATCATGTGTGTGCAAGCTGTTCGAAAAGATGGTCAATGTCAGACTTATTTGGTTTCTGGAGAAGGGTTGCTTTCTCTCTCCGTTGCAGAGTGGTTTCTGTAAATTACTGTGCACTTCAGACAACCTTATCAGGCTCGAGGCGTCAATCTGTGAAGCTTTTGCCTCCAAGCGACATCTTGTGGCTGTGTTTTTTGACCTTGAGAAGGCTTATGACACTGCCTGGCACCATGGCATCCTCCAACAACTTCATGCCTTTGGTTTACGTGGTCGCCTGCCTGTGTTGCTTGGAGACTTCTTGACTGATCGTGTATTTCAGGTCAGTGTGGGTTCTACCCTCTCTGTGCCACTGTGCCAGGAGGAAGGTGTATGCAGGGGAGTGTCTTGAGTGTTTCCCTGTTTGCAGTGGCCATCAGTGGTATCATTGACACTGTGCCTGCTGGGGTATCCTCATCCCTTTATGTGGATGACTTAGCAATATGGTTTTCTGGCTCCCACATGTCTGCTATTGAGTGGCGTATGCAACTTGCCTTGGACAAAATTTCTGCCTGGGCCACTTCCAAGGGTTTTCGGTTTTCCCCTTCAAAGACTGTGGCTATGCACTTCTGTAGGATAAGAGGGGTACACCCTGACCCTGATCTCCAGCTTGGTGGCAGGAGACTCCGTTGTGTGACAGAGACGAAATTTTTGGGCCTGACTTTTGATTGTCGTTTTACATGGGTCTCACACTTGGCAAATCTTAAAACATCATGTATGAAGGCTCTCAATCTATTGAGGGTTCTGTCCCATACCTCTTGGGGTGCTGATCGAAGGACACTCTTGCATTTGTTTCAGGTATTTATAACCTCTAAGCTGTCATATGGCTGTGAGGTATATTCCTCTGCCACAGAATCAAGACTAAAAACTCTAGATGCTCTCTATCATACTAGTCTTCGCCTTGCAACTGAGGCTTTTCGGTCCTCTCCAATTCCCAGCTTATTGGTGGAAGCTAGTGTGGCTCCCTTAGATCTACCGCATCAGTCTGTTGCAGTACGGTGCTGGCTCCGGATTCGTCGCCTTCCAGACTCACTTGTCTGTGAGGGTGTGACGAAACAGTTTTGTCTTTTGTGTTATAGTAGACACCCTCGCATCCCTCGTCCATTTGGCTATAGGGTTCAGGATATAATGGAGGGGTTTGGTTTGTCGGCAGTACCTGTCAGTCCCGTTCGTATCCCGAGGGTTGCGCCTTGGATATTGCCCAAGGTAACTTTCTGCAGGCCTATTGCAGGTGCAAAGGATTTTGTCGCTCCTCAGTGTCTTTTAAGGTTATTTTTAGAGCATTCTTCTAGTCATGGTGGTTCTGTGCCTGTGTATACAGATGGCTCTAAATCCGCATCAGGTGTTGATTTTGGAGTGGTATTTCCCAATTTTAGCCGTGGAGGTAGTCTTCCTTTGGTTGCCTCAGTTTTTACTGCGGAGTTGTCAGCCATCATTTTAGCCTTGAAGTTGGTGTGTTCATCCTGACAATTATTTTACTATTTTTAGCGACTCTCAATGGGCGCTTTTGGCCCTGGACTCTTTTAACTCTTCCCACCCCTTAGTTTTAGCTATTTTGGAGTGGCTGTTCCTCATTTGACGTCGGGGGAAGAGAGTGGATTTTTGCTGGGTTCCCGCACATGTTGGTGTGGTGGGCAATGAGACTGCAGATGCATTGGCCAAGGCTGCTGCTACTCAACAGCCCCCAACAGAATATCCGCTTCCTGCATCTGATCTAACACCTTATTTGCAGGACAGAATGCATGTGTGTTGGCAGAGACGCTGGGATGGTGTTGCTCATAATAAGCTGAAAGATGTCTTCCAGAGAGTGGATGTTCCAAGGGTTGTCCCTTCCATGCCTCAGCGATTGAAGGTAGCTTTTGCTAGGCTTCGCATTGAGCACTCTCGGCTTACACATGGGTTCCTGATGAGTGGCGAGACTCAACCGTACTGTGATGATTGCTTTGTTCCCCTTACTGTCCATCACTTGCTGGTCGATTGTCCAAGTTTGGGGGACCTGCGTCGGAGATTCCTGCATAGGCATACAGGGGTAGATGGTGCCTACTGTCTCTCCTCGATGCTTGGTGGAGACCATAGCGATTTTACTGATGTTTTTGGTTTTCTTCTGGAGGCGGGCCTCCTTCCACTTTTATAAGAAATTATTTTCTCTTTTAACTTTTCTTTTATTATTTTCGGTGTATTATTTCTAGAAAAAGTTATTAACTTTGTATCGATTATGCACTATTTATTTGCCATGTGTTTTAGCTTGTTGTCCGGCGGCATATGACCTTAGCAGTTGCGCCGCCAGTTTCTACTACAATCAATTAATCTGTCTCATCTCTATAACATGTCTGTCGCACTGTTACGTAACTTAATTTTTGAAAGGCATCAGTATACCTAAAATTGGTTGATTATTCAATATAAGAAAAAAACTGATGGAGCAACTGTCAAGGTCACGTGTCCCTGGACAACAAGGTAGAAGACGTCCCCCCAAATCTTAAATTTTGCATACTAAAACAAAGTTGAAATCCACATGCAGAAACTGAAACTTAAAATGACAAAAGAATAGTTAAGGAAATATTAATTACCTATACCAGAGGCAGGAAGTTTGCCCCTCAAAACAGGTAAAAACATCAATCAGATAACCATAGGCTCCTCCATGCATCAAGTATATACAGCAGGCACCACCTCCCACCTCCTCCCGTACGACAATGGAAGAATCTCTGAAGCAGGTCCCCGAGACATAGACACTCGACTAGCAAGTGACGGATAGTAAGGCGAACAAGGCAATCATCACAGTAAGGCTGAATCCCACCACACATCAGGAACCCATGAGAAAACCGCAAGTGCCTAATGCAAAGCTGGCCAACAGCTGTCACCAGTCATCTATTCATAGAGGGTGAAGCCTAGGCACAAGCTACCTCTTAAAAAAAAAAAAAAATCCTTTAATTATTAACAACAGCATCGCACTGTCTCTGCCAACAAGTACGAATCGATGTCTTCAAGGAAGGTGACATATCGGAAGTGGGAAGGGGGTAGCTGATTGGCAGCCATTAAGACGCGGCTTTAGCTAACTTATTCCACCCCTCATATTTTCTCCACAGCAACATGCACAGAAACGCAACAAGACTGGACAAAATCACCATACTTCTGTATCGGGAAAAGTCACTCAAGAAAGGGAAGGACCAGGGGATAGATTGAATTTAAGGACTCAAAAGCCAAAAGGGTGCTTTAAGAATCATTACAAACCATAAAAGAAGCCTCCCCATGTGCTGAAATAAACTTAAGGGCTAAACCGACAGCAGTCATTTCTGCAGTAAAAATAGGGGAATCTAGAGGAAGCCCTCGTTTCCTCACAAAATCTGGAAAAAAAAACTACCAAAACCTGTTACCGATGTTTGACTCTGAGACATCTGTTTATACAGGGCCAGTGCATCTGTGAATGGATGAATGACCCAGAAATAGCTGATAGAGCTACAGAAGAGATAGGAGACTTGCTCCCTTCAATATCTCTGCACACCTGCACCTCTGGAAGGAATCATGGGGTGATCTTTGGGAGCTGGACAGGACAGACAGGCTCTGTAGAGACCTAAATCTCCCATACTTTGCCTTACCCTGAACCCAAAGGGATGCGGAGTGTAGCGAGGAAAATCATAATGTTGGAAAAATGACTGTTGTGATACACAAACAGTAGTAAGTGAGTCTGGCATACATCTCACATGGTTCGAGCATTGAACGATTAGTGACTGTGCTGTAGATCTCAGGGAGGCATGCCAACCTCCACCAACAAGCAAGGAATTATGGAGGATCTGAAAGCACCAGTACCAAGATGGAGATCACACAGGACTGAGAACATTAAGTTGTAGCACAGTAATGGAGGGGTACAACTCACAACTATAGGAAAGTTTTGATCCCACAATGGTTTGATACAGGTGTAGGAGTGTCTTCTAATCAGCACCCCACGAGGTGTTGAAGAGTACTCTAAAAAAAAATATTGCTTGCATGCAAGATATTAAAAGTCTCAAATGTGCAACCAAAGTAAGTCGACAGTCAAACGTTAAGCCAAGAAACTTGGTCTCCTCCATGGACAGTAGCCAGTACCCACCTAGTATAATAAGTCGGGGTCTGGTTGAAACCTCCTTAATTCTACAAAAATGCATAGCTACAATCTTGCTTGAAAGAAAACAAAAACCTCCTCGGTCTGGCCCAGTTGCTGACCCTGTCCAGTGCTGCATTCTCCTCTTAACTGCACACATCCGGGATCCATCAAAGCATATGGCAAGGTCATCCACATAAAGGTAGACACCCCCTTAGCCAAGAAACCTATTATGCCATTGATGGCAACAGCAGATAAAAGGAATACTGAGAGCACTCACCTGTGGAACACCCTCCTTCTGAATTCCAGGGAGAGGGAGGGAGGTGCGCACATGGACTTGAAACCTGTGATTTTTCAGGAAGTCACCAAGGAATAATAGCAGGTGGCCACACAGACCAAAACCGTGAAGCTGGCTTGGAAGGCCATGGTGCCATGCAGAATCGTATGCCTTTTCCAAATCAAAGAACGTAGCCAAAAGATGTTGTCATGCACAAGCCTCCTAGACTGCTGACTCATGTCTGATGAATTTGTCTGACGGACATCACATCCTACAAAACCAAATCTGTGACGGAGAGAAGAATCCATTTTCTGTACATACCAACCAAGCATCACTCTAACTATCTTCTCAGTTTGCACACACAAGATGTCAAACCAACTGAAATATAGTTTGAGACATTAGAATGAACCATACCTGGCTTAGGAAAAGGGAGGACTATGCTTATCTCAGAATTAGTGGGGCTATTCTTTCATCCTATATCAAATTATAAACATGTAATAAAAACAACTGAGAACTATGTAGCAAATGACGAATCATAGCATAGGGAATGTCATCACGTCCAGGAGCAGCGCCACTATGCTGCTGGGGAGCATAATTTATTGTTTTTAGTGAGGTACCAGCATTATTTACCTAACTGCAAAAATAGAGGCATAATTAGCTTTGGAAGTTATGTGATGCAGTGGGTTGAGGACGTGGTCCCATTCCCTAGTGATAAGGTGTGTTTGTGAGCACTTTTAATACGATATTTTTCACATTTACACCTTAGTTGAATATAATCATGACAATCCCATCTAAATTCTTTGTTAGCTTTTTGGCCACTATCATTTACATTGCTGCAGTAATAAAAGCAACATCAGCATGGATGGTGAGACATGGGCTCAGTCGCGGATGTGGTCTCCAACCTTGATACAGTTCGTTTTTGTTTTTTGTTCTTTAACCCGCCCCGTCCCAACGACGTATGGGTACGTTGCAACGATTTGCATTTGCCAGTCCCGGCGACGTACCAGTACGTCGTGCAATTGCAAGGTCGCTAATTTGCACAATTTTCAATTTTCGCACGTGATTTTTCGTATGTATACACGGGACACCTTCCACTATTCCTGTACAAGATACCAAGCAGGGACAATGCCTTACACTGCATAACCTCCCCCCTCCCCCCCTCACGCCATTGTCTTGGCAAAGGACCTGTTACCAGTGACCTGGCTAGTAAAGTTATTCAGGGCCAGAGTGATTCCCCAATCGATGACAATGTGGAGGACAATGTTTACATAGCATTAGAAGAAGAAACAGCCAGAAATAATGATCAGGTAGTGTGGCAAAAATAGGTCAGGTATGGTGATTAGTTAGTGAGTGAAACAATGCTTATAATGCCTTTATTACAGCTTGAAAACCAATATACTGTCATACTACATATACATTCGTACCAAGTAAATAAATAAATACCGTTTATGAGTGGATAAAATAGTTACCCTCCCATAGAACTCGTTTTCTTTGGTGCCAGGATGTTAGAAAACCCAGTCAGGTAAGGAGGAACTCCTACCTGGATTGGGCACTTTAAACCTCAGGTGAGCGATTTCTCTATGAATTTTCGATGTTTCTCACCAAAAGCGAAGGTTTTAGCCAAAAAAAAAAAAATCGAAAATACCTTGGGACTGGGGGATGTCGGAGGTGCGGAAAACCTCGGGACGTGACGGGTTAATGTAGCTACTATAGTCCGGGAGTCTCAAGCTGTTAATTTGTCAAACCTGGTTTTACCACTTGTTTTTTCTCTGCTGTTTCTTGTTGCTCGGAGGTACTTCTTCAAAATATGGGAGGGTCCCCAGTAGTATCCTTTGAGCAAATTCAGATGTAGACCCCTTTATGCCTGAAGTGCTGAAACAAAAAAAAATCATGATTTTGTAAGGTTCTGCTAAAGTTTCTGGCTTCAGAGTTATCAATATCCTGATTTTTGTGAATTATGTATGTTACTGAGGATGGATAACACCCGATTCATGTCAGATCCCAACTAACATCCAGGGAAGAGCATCATGAACATCACCAGTGGGAAGATATCCCACCAACTGTCAATCTACACAGTGCCATAAAGATTGGGGAGGCAGTGTTAGAAGATTTTGAGAAGACCTGGCCAGAGGGGTTTTACAACACCATCTCAAAGAATGTGAAGACGATGGCAATAACAGCCAAATCCATCCAAGCTGGTGACTCCAGAATTTTTGACCTAAATACCATCTATTCAAGGGTCATCAAAATGTTGTCTAGTGACAATTATGTGCACGTGAATGATGTCCTCGGCTACGAGCTGACACCAGTCCCAATTGCCATGTTCACCAAGGATGGGATGCGAATTTGTAATGCAAAGTCTACATTGAAGAAGTTACTCTGGGGTGAAGACTTCAGGAGGAATAGTGGTGATTCAAACATCACTATCATTGATGGATCAGCCCTTCTTTGGACCATCCAGTGGCCAGCTGATTGCACCATAACTGATTTAATCAAAAACATTAAGACACAGCTGGCTTCATAGCTGTGAGACAGTGACGTCTACCTCATCTTCGACAGGTACTATGATTACAGTATCAAGTCTGCCACCTGAGATGCTAGGGAGAAAGGGTCAGCAAGAAACGTCATCTCCTATCAACAAAGCTACTGGCCGAGAAGGTTGTCTTGTCATCCATTGAAAACAGGAAACATATGATCCTATTATTATGTGTGGAACTGACCCAGGACAATTTCCATCTATGGAACACAAACAAACACAAGTTGTTGGTGACAGGGCAGGACCCATGTCCCACTGAGATCAGGATGGAAGAAAGAAGGAGCCGATATGTTCTTGTACATCAGGAGGAAGAAGTTGACACCATCATTGTTCAACAAGTCCTGGGATGTACTGGAGAAGCCCACCAAATCTCTGTGGTTTCTGATGACAGACGTTTTCGTTCTACTCCTTCAGCATTACTATCTGGCAGGACTGGATGTACCACTAATCATGGAAACCCCCCAGAAAGAAAGGGAAATTGTGGACATCATCTCAACACTGGCGAAGCATTAACAAATTGTCAAGAATCTTTTACTAGCCCATGCCATATCGGGATGCCACACCGAAGAAGACCTGAAAGTAGAGTACGAACTGTCGGCCATTGGCAATGTGGATGCACCATTTCAGCAAGTTCTCGAGCATCCACTGCCTTCATCTCAGCCTGTTATGGCATAAAGCAGAGCACGGACGTGACACACCCGAGGTTACTTGTCTGGGGAAAAAAGAATGCGAAAGGACATAAGTCTGCTCCAAACCTAGCTGCTCTACTGCCAACGAATGAAGTATCCATTGAGAATGTTAAGAGGGCCCACTTTCAAGCAATCTTGTAGCGGAATCTCAATGTAAATCTGCCACTAGCATTGAACCTGGAGGAATTTGGATGGAAAAAAGACATGCAAGTGGTCACTCAGCCCAACCACTCTACCAGAAGATGGCAAACTTGCCCCAGACTGTATTTTGAAAATGATCCGGTGTGACTGCAAGAGAGAAACTCCTTGTAACTCTAAAAAGTGCAGTTGTAAAGTGAATGGTTTGCCATGCACAATGTTCTGTGCATGTTTCAGGGTAGGATGCAAAAAAATCCAAATAGGCTGAAGCAGACCATCATCAGCAATATCTGCCCTTGACGCCTGCCAGTTTATATCATGTACTCTAGATTTCTACGTGCTGATGAGCAAAGGCTCAATGGGTGTACAGGAATGGTCATCCAGCACTACCCGTATTATCAACAAAAGTGGGTTTTGCTGCCATCACCTAAAATGGTTAATATTTATTTGTTTGGAATCAGATACATTGTACATGACCTCCTTTATGAATAAGCATTGGAGAAAACAAATTTGATGCGTTTGATCTGTGGATTTTGCATGAAATTTCATAAATCCCTATATTGTGGGATTCTGGCACCTCGGGCATATACGGATTAATATCTGAAAATGTTCAAGGGATATCACCGGGCACCCTCCTGTATTTTGAAGAGGTACCCCCCAACTACATGAATATGCAGAGAAAAACTTTACACGGCAAAAACCAAGTTCAGCACCATGGCTCCCAGACTATTAAATCTTTTTTGTGTTTGGAAAAGCATATTATTTAATAAGCTACGGATATAAAAGTACTATTAACAGTGGGGTAAAGTGGGGTGACGTGGCGAGACAGAGTTACAAATGCAAGAGTAAGGGATATTACGAGAGTGGAACCAGTTGATGAATATGTGAGACTGTCTCGATGGAAGTGACTGGGGTACATATACAGAAAAGAAGGTACTTTAATACAGGATGTGCCAGAGTGGATTGCTAGAGGAAGAAGAGGTAGAGGTAGGCCGAGGGAAACCTGGTTGAGGACAATGAAAAAAGAAGCAGGAGAGGAGTGTTGGTGGGACCTGAAGGAGATGGCAAGAGACAAATATTGGTGAAGAGAGTTCTCTGAGGCCCTATGCATCCCGTGGGGTGCCACAGGAAATGATTGATTGATTGATTTACAGTGGAAGGATTGAGAGGAAGGGGAACTGGGTAAGGTGGGCAAAAACTCACCCCACAGTGAGTACTGAACTAAACCCAGGGGTCCATGCACAATGTTTTTTTTATGTATATGTCAACTCTACTGTCCCCTCTATATATGCACTTCCTCGCACCTCTTGTCTCGGCCACATCACGCCACAGGATTACAACTACCTGCACCCACCACTTCTCACTTCAAACCAACCTTCCCCAACCGGCACTCACTTTTCTCACTCCACTATTTCCTCAACCTCACACCGCTCGTCGAGACACACCACCAAGGTCACGGTGATAAACAAGGAAGGAGGAGGAGGAGGGGCGAGAGAGTGAAGGAAATAAGGAGGAAGGGAAAGTGGGTCAAGGATCGAGGGTGCCAGTGGAGATGGGGCTGCCACCTCCTTCATAATACGTTTTTCTTATCTTCTTACTAGTACCACATGATGTGTTTACTGTTTTCCCTTAGTCTGGTAACCACACTATTTACCAGACTACTTCAAATATGCCTTCGAAGCTCTAAGGTTTGTGCTCGGTGATTTTCCATATGACAACACTACTGTCCTATCTTTTGACCCACTACGCCTCTACGCCAGTCAAGGCCACGACTTTTCATTACTGCATACTCACTACCCACCTCACACCCAGCTCTTGCCCCCTTACTTAGATCTCCAGCCAACCTACCATCGCCTCTCCTATTCCCCATATTCTTCATCCACGAACGTTAACAGTCGAGCCACATCACCAAAGACAGGGCGATGAAAGTGGGAGAAAGAGGAAGGAAAGCAGGGATAATTGACGAAGGGAGAGAAAGTGAAGGAAAGGAGGAAGAGAGAAACTGGTTAGCGATGACGGGTGGGTGAGATGGGGACAGCCACTTCCATTTTTTTTCCTAGTAACTCAGTTATTATTACCACTTGATATGTGTCCACTGTTCAGTATAAATTATTACTAACACTTCATGTATGTCTACTCTTTTTTATGATAACCACATACCACTTCAATGGTAAAATGTTTTTCCCTACCTAGCACTGCTTCAATTACTCAGGTAAGTTCTATTACATTGTAAACATATTTACCTATCTACCTACATAAAGTAGTCCTCATGCACTGTTCTCAGGCTAGGGTGGGAGACAGAGTCATTGATCAGAGTAATTGATTTCGACACTAATGAGATTTTTTCCCCTACTTATAATACCTAACTTATTTGTTTTATTCTCGAGTCTTGTACCACTATTTTTGTGTGTGTGGTATATACCTAGAGAAAAAATAAAAGAACTACGCTTAGCTACGTATTTATCTGAATGATAAACTTATTAGTTACTCAGTTACGTAAATTAATTTTTATGCTAATGTACTATGACAGTGATGGATTCAAATTCTGTTTCCTAACTAGGTAAGAGGATCAGCTTATGCAGCAATATATACTCGTATATTTATTTTCATATTTAGCCTGTACATCTGACTGTCACTCTGTCTGCCCTATCCATTCAGTTTGTCTGCCTGTTTGTCAGCAGCCTAAAAGTTCTGGAGATTATGGTAGCTGCTGAATCACTCTCTGAGGGCACGGTGGTGAGTAGGGTTGCGAGGAGAGATGATCGAGATGAATCATTCAAAATGACAGGCTTTGTTCTGTGTAAGATGACAAATTAGTGGCGGGGAAGGGAGGTGGCCGCCCACCCCATGCCGCAGCTGGGTTGCCACTTAGCGTGATATGTTGCCGTCCACACATGCCGCGCTACTTTTCTTTGCATTGTTTACCACCATAATTCTTTTCCATCAAGTGACTTGACTGCAGGTTATCCTAAACAGTTCTGAACTATGGCCGCCCCTTTTGTGGTGAATATATTGTGGTAAACTGGTTATAAAATGGGTAACTTTAGATCATAGCAGCTGGTGTTACTGTACATCTAACAGCAAACTAATGGATGGATATGGGTGATAAAAGTCACTCTATGGACCCATAAGACAGCCACGATGCTGCCACTTCCAGGAACTTTGTGCAATTCCGGCTCATATGAGGTACACCCTAAATGATCAAATCCTGGATCATAAATACGGTAGGCTGCAATTCTCGGGTTAAGTGATAAATTTGGGCAAACCACATATGAATTTTTTTTCCAATAAATATGAAAGTAATAATAATAATAATAATAATAATAATAATAATAATAATATCAATATCAACAATATTTCACTACCATGTCAGTAATCACATGCACAATTCAGTGGGGTGTCTTTTAGGGGGCACGGGAGCTTGCTTGAAAATGATCCTAGTTAAGCACCAAGTCACACAGAGGACAAATCACTTTCACTGAACTAAATACCAGTGTTTGTTCAACTTCAATAAATACTGTACTAGCAGTCAAGGGTATAAAGAAATAACCTGGGAAAGTTTTCTTTCATTCTTTCATATTCTAGTTATATATTTATCTCTCCTGCTCGACCTCTTGGTTCACTGGGGGCCCCGGGCAGGGTTCGGAGTAGCATTTCCTCTCCTGCTGGGCAGCGACGGGTGTCTGTGAAGTCTCCCAACACTTCGCAGACCCCAGGCCCTCGTTCTAGCCATGCTGCTGCCCGTGACAAGCCCCTTAGTGGGCGTATCCGCATTCCCAAGAAGATTGTCTCCCAGGGTCGCTCATTGGTTTCCACTAAGTGACCCTTTCTTTTGTGTATATAGTTCCTCCATTTTAATATTTTTAGTATTTTTTTATGGTTTTCTGTTTGTCCCTCTTCCCTGCCCCTTTTTATTTCAATAGTTTTAATGGCTAATATTATTCAATGGAACTGCCGTGGTTTACGAGCCAACTGGGAGGAACTCCGTTGGCTTCTGGCTGAGTATTCACCTGTGTGTGTTTGCCTACAAGAGACAATGGTTGGTGATGCTGCGCCTCCCAGTCCACCTGGTTACCAGGTTTTTTATTCAGATCCTCTTCCTGGACAGGGTCATGGTGGGGGTGTGGCTATTCTAGTATGCAGTGACATACCTTTCACTGCTGTGAGTCTTAACACTCCACTGCAAGCTGTTGCTCTCCAAATTTTCCTTCCCCGTCGTTATACTGTGTGCTCTTTGTACCTCCCTCCTAGTGCCACTATTGAGAGGGTTGATCTTGAAAATCTTATTCCTGCACTTCCCTCACCCTATTTCTTGCTGGCCGACATGAACAGTCATCATCCCCTGTGGGGTGGCTCCACAGCTGATGCTAGAGGTACTATGTTAGCCTCCATTGTGAAGGATGTGGATCTGTACATTTTAAATTCTGGTGAAGTTACTTACTTCCATAGTCAAACGGGTATTTTTACTGCTATTGATTTGTCTCTGTGCTCTGCAGGGGTAGACCTGAATTTTACATGGGCTGTGTTACCGGACTTACATGGCAGTGACCACTTCCCTATTTTATTAAGATCGACACAGAGTGAGCCTCGGCATCGTCTTCCCAGCTGGCGGTTGGATGGGGCGGTCTGGCTGGTTTTTGAGAAGCTGTGTTCCCCGAGCCGATGTGTGGAGGATTTTGTCAGCACTGATGCTGCTGTTGAGTATTTCACAGACTTACTACACTCGGCGGCACTGCAGAGTATTCCAAGAACAGCTGGTCACTTTCCTGCTGTCCAGTTCCCTGGTGGACTGATGAGTGTGCTTCTGCTGTTCGGGCTAAACGTGCTGCTTCGTCATCACCGAGGTGACCCTGGTTACTTAGCGGCATATAGGAGGGCCCGAGCTCATGCCCGGCGGGTTATGAAGGAGGCTAGGAGGAAGTCTTGGGCGTCATTTGTTTCTTCAATTTCTTCACAGACTCCTCTCACGAAAGTGTGGAAACGGGTGAGGAAGATTTCAGAGAAATTTCCCGTTCCCTCTCCTCCTGTTTTATCTCATGCAGGTGTGGTGGTGGCTCATTCTTCGTCTGTTGCTGAGATATTTGCAGCTCATTTTGCTTTTGTCTCTAGGAAGGACACCTCATCCCCGTCGGCTCGCCGCCGACGGCACCTGGAATCTTTGGGCATTAGTTTTCCATCTACTGCGGAGTCGTATAATGTTGTTTTTTCTGCTTCTGAACTTCAGATGGCATTGTTGCAGTGTTGCGACTCGTCTCCAGGCTTGGATGATGTCCCATATGCTTTCTTACACCACTTGCCTGATGCAGCCCTTCATTTTCTGTTGTCACTGTATAACAGAATTTGGTGCAATGGTGGGTTTCTGGCCTCATGGGGTGTTGCTGTGGTTCTCCCCATCCCTAAGCCGGGTAAGGATCACTTGCAGGCCACTAATTATCGCCTTATCTCGCTGACATCTTGCCTTTGTAAGGTCCTCGTAAAGATGGTGAGTAGTCGGCTCATGTGGTACTTAGAGAAGGGTGGTTACTTGTCTCCAGTTCAGTGTGGGTTTCGGAAGATGCGGTCGACCACAGATGCTCTCCTTTCTTTAGAATCATCCATCTGCCAGGCTTTTGCAACTAACCAGCATCATATCACAGTGTTATTTGATTTGGAGAAGGCGTACGACACTTCCTGGTGTCATGGTATATTACAATCTCTTTATGAGTTTGGTCTCCGTGGGCGACTCCCCACTTTTATCCGGGAGTTTTTATCTAATCGTTTTATTCGGGTCTGAGTCGGGAGTGAGCTGTCTACTGCACGTCCCCTTGAGGATGGTGTGCCACAAGGGAGCATACTAAATGTTACCCTTTTCGCAGTGGCAATTAACAGCGTTATTTCTGTGCTCCCTGATGGTGTTTGTGGCTCTCTCTGTGTTGACGATTTATCAATCTCTGTCACTGCCTCACGGATGTCAATGGCAGAAAGGAGGATGCAGATGGCTCTCAATCGTGTCTCTAGATGGGCTGATGAACGAGGTTTTCTATTTTCCTTCAAGAAGACCGTTGCCATGCATTTTTCCCGCGTTCGTGAAGTCCACCCTGACCCAAACCTTTTTTTAGACGGGCGTCGTATTTCGTGTTTAAAGGAAACCCGGTTTTTAGGGCTGATTTTTGACAGCCGGTTGACTTAGGTTCCTCACTTGAGGTACGTAAAAGCTGAGTGTCTCAGAGCATTGGGTCTCTTGAAAGTTTTAGCGCACACATACTGGGGAGCTGATCGCAAGAACCTCCTCCTCTTGCATCAGTCTCTGATTTTATCCAAACTTCATTATGGATGTGAAGTTTATTCCTCTGCCTCAGAAGCCCGGCTTTGTATTTTAGATTCCATACATCATGCTGGTGTTCGTCTCGCCATTGGGGCATTCCGATCTTCCCCGATTTCGAGTTTGTTGGCTGATGCTGGTGTCCTTCCTCTAGACTTGCTCCACTCTTCCCTTTTGATGCGATGTTGGTATCGCTTATCTTGTCTCCCAGACTCTGTGCCCTTTGTCAAGATCTCTCAAGATTCTCGGTCACCTATTTTTGCCACTCGGCCATCCTTTCCAAAGCCCTTTGGTTTCAGGGTGCAGTCAGTTATGTCTAGCTTCTCTGTTCCTTCTGTGCCGATCACTCCCCACCGTGTCCCGAGGGTGGGCTACTGGCTTCTCCCCAGGGTGACATTTTGTCGTTTCTTCTCATCCAGTAAGGCCTCCCTTCCTTCTCAGGTTTTATTTTCTCTGTTTTTAGAGCATGCCTCTTCTCATGGGGACTCCATACCAGTTTATACTGATGGATCTAAGTCTGATGCAGGTGTGGGCTTTGGTGTGGTGTTTCCCACCTTCAGTCGAGATGGGAGCCTCCCTGTGACTGCTTCTGTTTTTATGGCTGAGCTGACTGCTATTTTATTTGCCCTTCAGATTCTCTTCACTCTCCCCCACACTGCTTTTACTGTTTTTAGTGACTCACCAAGTGCTCTTTCTGCAATGGAGTCTTTTAATCCCTCTCATCCTTTGGTTTTATCCATTTTAGAGTTGCTTTTCCTTTTAGGGCGTCGTGGACGTCGTGTAGATTTCTGTTGGGTTCCAGCTCATGTAGGAGTGGCAGGGAATGAACGAGCTGATCAGCTGGCCAAGGCGGCAGCGGCTCGTCCCTCTCTTGCACAGTCCCCTCTGTATCGTCTGCCTGCTGCAGATATGTGCTCCTTTATTGCCTTCAGGGTTTGGTGCTGTTGGGAGGAGCATTGGGATGCTGTGGGTGCCAATAAGTTGCGCTCGATTTGCCAGAAGGTGGGCTCATTCAGTTACCAGGGCTTCCCTCGTCAATGGGAGACTGCTTTGTGCCGCCTCCCATTGGCCACACCCGTTTCTCTAACGGTTTTTTAATGGAGAGGGCTCCTCCTCCATTCTGTGATGACTGTCTGGTTCCCTTGACTGTTCGGCACCTGTTGGTGGAGTGCCCTAGTCTTGAGGATTTGCGTCGTCGGTTCCTCTCTGACCACCAAACGGATGGTGGTGTGTATCATCTTTCCTCCGTGCTTGGGGAGGATGCCTGTGTCTTGGGAGGGGCAACCCTCTCCTTTGTGAAGGAGGCAGGACTTCTTAAGAATATTTAGAATTTCTCCTTTTTGATTGTGTGGCTTATCCTCTGTTTTTTGTTTTTGCTTTTTACTTCCTTGTTATACGGCGGCATATGACCCTGGCCGTTGCGCCGCCATGATTATTATGCAATATATATATATATATATATATATATATATATATATATATATATATATATATATATATATATATATATATATATATATCACACTATTTATGTGCATCAGTCTATGTAATGTCTCTCTATCTCTGTCATATCAACCTTAAATATTGCCGAGATGGTGCAGTGGTTTTGCCAGGGTACTGATGGCAATCATGAAGAAGTTAATGAAATTACCTGCTGCAGGTATACCTGGGGAACATGCTTACTATACTTTTGTTATTCTAAACCGGTCTAAAACTGTCATCTCAGCAATAGTTTAGCGAACAGAACAATACAAGTCATGAAGACGTGCAATGGAAAGGATGCAGACTTGTAATGTGTTGTTCTACCACTGAGCTACATGACAAAAAAGTATTGTAAATTGGCTAAAACCTGGGCCAAGTTACGGTTAAAGAGCTGTGACGGTTGAGTGTATAGTAAAATAAATTAGTAAGTTAAAAATATAGTAAAGATCATTATTATCCTTTGACCTCCAAGAATCACTCTCAGCTGAATAAACCCGTCTGGTGTTGGATGGATTAAAGACAGTTGCTCTCCTACTTACGAACATTTGAGTTATGAACTTTACGAGATTACTGAAGACTTACCAGTTTGAAATTTTACTTGACTTTGTGGTTAGTACTGTTTGTAAGAAGCCACCCTGATAGTGGCAGTGATTGATTCGTGGCACTGCATCATCATTGTTGTAGTCGGCGATAACATAATTATAGTATGAGTACTTAGGGGAAGAAAATGGTCTTGTATACTGTTCTGGTGGAATAATCTGCCACATGGTCAAAGGCCTAAATTATGAAGTTGATCATCATAATGGTCAGCATCATTATCATCCATCATTATGAGTATCATCACCTATCATCATCATCAGCTGAACCTCCTTTTCCCAACCAAGGATGGGGTACAGAATTGTTATTAAAAATTCACAAGTTTGGAGGCTCCTGTTAACATACTCTGTCCAACTTAACTTGGCTTAAAAGTACTGCGAAAAGGACGCATAGTTACATCATTGTCTTATTCTGGAACTGAGCTACGGGCTATAGGTTGCCAACAGACAAAAATCAAGCTAAGGTGGACGAAACATAGAATGTGCAACCCACATATCTCAGAAGGCTGATAGTAAAAGTACTCAGGGCAGTAGTACGAGCAACTGTAATCGTAACTACGGGAGCGTAGCTGTTATCTTAAGATTGTGGTGGCCAAGAGGTGGCCAAGTCAGTTACGAGGTGGCCCAGGGGAAGATCATCATGGCGGTCAGAGGGTATTGTTCCAAAGCTTTGTTTGGCCATTGCCACCCTGGCCATGCTAGTGCGATGTCTACAACAGACGCAGAAACTGCATGAGCAAGATAACCAGTGGCATCATCAGCAGGAACACCAGCATCTGCAACAGTAATGTAGGAGCGGCAGCAGTAGCGGCAACACCATCATCATCATCATCAGCAGCAGCAGGGGTGCTGGTGGTCCCTTAAAAAGTAACAAACTTTTATACGAAATTGTCAGGTCTGTTGATAAATTAAAATTAACCCCTTCGTTATAGAGTAGTTCAATATAGACCGTATATCCCCTTTAGTACTGGTGATGAAGGATGCCTTCGAGTGGTGGCACTGATAGGACTGGTGAAGGCGCTGCCTGGTAATATAAACATTCTCTAATCCCCTCCCTATTCCCCTACAGCAGGACAGTGGATTACATACGGATAGTTTTGGCCTGTAATCCACTAGGTTCATTTTCTGATGAGCCTAGGGTAACTATAGTCTCGGCGCGCGACTCTGAGGTTGTTATTATCGTGCCCTGGCAACCTACCATTCAGAAGTGTGTCTGATTTCGTCTATAATATGAGACGCATGTGATTCGTGTATATGTTCGTGTATAGTAATAGTAGCAGCTGTGGCTCAGTGGGTTAGAGCGCTCCCCCCTAACCAAAGGGCTGGAGGATCGAATCCACCCAAGGGTCATTGGTAGACATCAGGAAGGGCATCTGTTCATAAAATGCTACACGCTCTAATCCAAAGTCCTCTACCCAGGTGCAACCACTTAGCCCTTCGGGGATACCTGGCGCAAAAAAAAAAAAAAAAAAAAAAAAAAAAAATCGTGTAGGATAATATCCGTGTATAATATATTTGTGCATAATAATATGATTCGTGTATAATATGATATGAAATCGGAAGCACTTTTGAATGGTAGGATGCCAGGGCACGATAATGATAACCTGAGTCGTGCGGCGACTATAATACTCAACTGCTAGTACAGGTGGCCTAAAATGAACCTACCTGTTTTAACAATGCTATTTGTCTGGCTCAGTTATCTGGTTATACAGAAGTTCCTCAAGCATTTACTTCCTTATTCCCAGAAAGGAAGATGGTGGATTGGAGAAGAAGAGCAAACTTCATGCCTGTAGTCAACCGAGTTTCCATTTCTGATGAGCCTAGGACCACGACAACTATTATAGTTTGGGGAAGAGTGATAAATCTAATTCATAGGAAACTAATGAACATTAAACGCCTTCTATCTATGTCTATCAATCTATTTACCTCTCTATCTATCTATCACTGTGTGTATAATTCTCAAAGGCTTCAACATGCTTGCATGCATCATCGTTGGTCACCTAATCGCGACTTTCCAAGCTGCTTGATCTCTGGCAGCCTCCCTGTTCTGTCCCTTATCCCCTAGGTCACACACTATGACCTCATCCCAGGCTGTACCACCAGTTGATCAGGATGGTACTCCTGAGGAGGATATGAATGCTGGTGAGAGGGAGAGCTGGAAACCAAGTTTCACTAGCCACCAAGATATCCTGACTAGCACCCTTTGCTGACCTTAACAGACACAGAGAGTAGGTCTGCATATAGTCCAAAACACTTTTCTCTGTCTTTCGCTATTCTACATGTGCCTTACATAGCACACAATGTACCCCACAATATATAGGGGTCAGCACCAGTAAGGGCATGCACCCAGAAAACTTAGACCCTGATGACAGACTTGAAGAGAAGGGTGGCACAAGCTCTGCCAGCACAATTTTGGGGTTGCGATGGGACGGGGCTTGGATCTTGTAGTGTATCTCTTACTTGCTTAACTTACGATGGTAGGAGGAATATTAAAGTCGGATGTAAGGCAGAGGGAAATTATATTACTAGTTTAATTGTACAATGATAACAATTCAGTGATAATACAGGGACAAACTTGCTATTATTTCCGTACTGTGGAGAGAGTGACGCACTAATACGTGAGGTGCTAGTGTGTGAACGAGGGAGTATGAGTTAGCATGACCGTGCATGAATGTGTGAGTGCTTGAGTGTGACGTGGCAGCTCTGCGGGATGCAGGTCTGTGTGTGTGTGTGTGTGTGTGTGTCGGAGTCTGGGGCTAGAGAGAAACTGAGGGAGCCGGGCTGGCTGCTTTTATGACAGGCTGCAGCAGGGCACGCCGGTGTTAGCGTCCCTAGAAGGCCCAGTGATGGGCTAAGGTGAGGCACGTGGCAGCTCATTGGTCAGGTGGGGTCACGAGGTCAGGGACTGCTGCTTCATAGATCAGCGCAGCAGCTGAGTCATAGTGGGACACGGTACCACCTGGTGCGTGATTGGCCGCGCACCTGTGATCTTCTCACATCAACTACAGGCAGGCGACAATGCGGCGTCCCTGACCACGTGTATACTGCTGGCCGTGTGGTGCATGTAATATGATGCAGGGATACATGTGTGATGCATACAATAGTGCAGGGATAGGTGTGTGGTATGTGTGAATTGTGGAGGTGGATTATTACGTCACAATCTGCTCCAGAGGATACAGGACATTGCTGTTCCCAAGGTGCCACTTCGACCCGGTAGACGGCCCGAACCTGGGAATACGAATAGTGCTCCAGGAGGCTGCCCTATCAGTGGGTGTTTAATGGTGGGGCAGTTACAGTGCCAAGGCAAGCTTGGAGGGTGTCTCTGTAGCTGTCCTAGCAGGGAGCCCCGAGGTGTCAGCCACAGCCATTGGTCCTGGTCCTATGCCTGGACTTGGGACTGTGTGTGTGAGCATGGTCGTGTTCCATCTTACTTATTTACTCGACTTTTAAAAAAATAAGAAGAAAAAATAAATAAGTAAATTATTATTACTATTATCATTAAAAACCATTGACAAATCACTATCCATCGAGTTATCAGTTATTCCTGAAGGTGGGAATGTTGGAGATCAACAGGGTCCTACAGGGGTGTGATCGAAATGGCATGCAACAAGAGGTTCTCATAACAATTGCAGAGATGTTCTTGCTTGGGATCACATGTTACAGCACATAAATTTTTGCTTAGCCCCAGTCTGTGAAAACTTCCTTCCATCAAGCGGCATATGACCCTGGCAATTGCGCAGCCAGATTTTAATTATGTTCAGTCAATCAGTCAATCCTCCCATTAAGAGTTTTTGTGAGTGGAAAGTGTGTACCTCTTACATATTTGTTAGAAGCAGAGGATACGACAGCAAAATGATGGTTGTAAGCGGTTTCAAAACTTAAAAACTGAATGTTGTGCTGGTTAATGGTCAGTTAAAAATACAATAAAATAAAATGCTACTGCGTCTGACATCATACAGTTGTATTGTAAATAAACACATAATATGTATAGCAGTGGTACTCAAATGGCGGACCGCGATCTGAATCCGGACCGTGACGAGTTTTGGTACAGACCCCAGCGACTTCCATCACTGAATGTTCAGGATCGCCCTCGAAACAAAATATTTAGCATCTCTGGATGAGTTTTCTCCACAATATGGCTCAAATAAATATAATTTCATTGGGTTGCCAGTATTTTTATCTACTGCAGTAATACCAACATGTCCACTTGATGGTTACAATGCAGACGAGTGAACTAACTGATCAACACAGAAGCTACTAATTTTTCCAGTTACTTTAGGCTCTCACATCAAAGTAACGTGAGTTTTATATTACTATGTAGCACATTATCACTTCGATCTCGTCAGCACTCAATACTGGTAACATAAGAACAGGATTCCTAGCCGTAGGAATTCTGTATATAGCAAGCTACACTGCATGTACTCGTACCCACAGATTGTTGTCATTGGCTTGTTCAGTTGGTGAATTGACGGAAAGATACTGAAAAGTATTAAGACTGGTTACTGGTGGGCGGTATGGTGCTAAAGTGGTGGTGGTAGTGCTAAAGTGACTGTGCCTATGTAGGGATGGTAACTGTAATTTGGATAAAAGAAGAATGTCGTTTTGTCTCTTTGAGGAGGTGGGAGTCTGGAGAATAGATTTTTGTGTCTTATTTAACCACCTTAACAACAGAAGACAATACCTTCTTTAAAGCTTATTTCACTTTTGTTCAGGATATTAACTTTCCGCACAGATTCATTATATTTTAAAGAACTAATTACTCTGCATCCTAGAGTAAATGCAAGCATTTTATTCCATTATTAATACTAAACACAAGATTTTACATTTGGACCTCTCCCATATCAGAAGACAGTATGACTGGGACTTTCATAGAAAGTAACTGAGGAACCCTGATGTATAAAATTGGATGAAATACTTTAATGTGCACAAGTAAAATCCAGGCGTTAAAGTTTACAAGTTCGCATCAATGGACATGGAACACTCTTGTAAGAAAAAGGGAAGATGTCTAATAATATTAACACAAAAGCCTGGTAGTAGGTTTTTTTTTTTTTTTTTTTTAGAACTAAAAGTAAATTCATTAAACTATTTTTACGTTATGAATTTCATGGAGCAGTAAACTGTAGTATTGAATTTGTAAATGATTAAAGTAATAAGTGGCAACTCCAACTATTCTGATCTACAATCATTATAATTTCCTCCACATTTTGTGTGTGGGGTGACGAAAACAACCTTTTTCATGACCCACATGGTCCCACAAAGCAAGCCCATGGATCGTACTTCGTCATCCAGAGATGGACTCCACTAATCACCACTCCCCTATGTTGCTAAGTAATTTCTGTATGAATTGGCCAATAAATAGACTGAATTGGTTATAAGCGGGAGTGGTTGTAAGAGGTAGGCTCAACCTACAAAAGGTGAATTAAAAAAGAAAAAAAAAAAAGCCAAACGAAAGTGTTTTAAAAAATACAATTATTCTAAGATTTTTTATGGGGGTAAATGTTTGTGTACTGATAATTTTCTTTTCGCCGTTCTTTATATCAGTGTTATATTCACTCAAGTCTATCATGTGTAATGGCAGACATTCTGAAACCTAACCAAATCTACTGATAATAGTACTACAATCCTAGCCTTATATATTCATATGCCAGCCTAACAAAACAACACAACCAAAACAAACAAACAAGCAACCTTGACAACACTTAACCCAACCTAACCTAACTAAACCCAGTCTAAACTAACTTTACTTAACCCTAACCTACCCCAGTGTAACCTAACCAAGGGCGTTTCACATACAGTACATACACACACTGGCAACAAGACCATTGTCACTTTTACGTAATTTATATGTAGGTACCGAAGTAACTCGTTTGCGTTATGTTTTTGCGAGAAGAGCAGTCGTTCACACTGTAAAAGCCCAAAAGGCTAGGTATTATCAAAATAAAGTTGATTCATATGGTGGTGATAAAAAAAAAAATTGTCTGCAGTTGTGAACAATTTGGTTGGTCGGAGGAATGTAATTGTTAAACCAACTTCTTTATCTGATGCCCAATTGGCTTCTGATTTTGCTTCATTTTTTACAAGTAAGATATCTCGCATAAGAAGTGATTTAGACAGCAGTTGTCCTAGTGAAGTGTACTCAGTTGACTTCCAGCCACGGTGCACCGGGGATCATTTGCTTTCAACATTTCATCCACTGGATGTAAACAGTCAAATGTTACATCAGAGAACTTAATAAAACATTTTGCTCACTCGAACCATGTAACATGTCACAACTGCCTGATGTGTATGAGCATGCTGCAGACTTTATCTGCAACATAATAAATAGATGCTTCTTAGAAAGTAATTTTGTTCAGTCTGAGAAACGTGCTTTGCTTAGGCCCCTAATTAAGAAACCTGGCCTTGATGTCGAGAGCATGACAAATTATCGTCCTGTCTCTAACCTGTCTTTTTTATCCAAGATTATTGAGCGGGCCATACTTGACCAACTCTTACCACTACTGGAACACAACAGAGTTGTTCCTGTTGTTCAATCAGCATACAGAAAATACCATTCGACTGACACTGCACTAACAAGGATTCAGAGTGACTTGGTGGCAAACACTTGTAGTGGGATGTCCTCTCTCCTAGTTCTTTTGGATCTGTCTGCAGCTTTTGATACAGTAGATCATAACTATTGTTGGATGATCTGTATTTTTATGGCGTTCGTGATAGTGCCCTTTTGCTCCTTAAGTCGTATCTGTCGGACAGATCTCAGAGAGTGGTTGTTGATTACGCTAGCTCTGATTCTGCTCCTCTTCTATTTGGAGTCCCTCAAGGATCAGTTTTGGGTCCAATTCTATTTACTATCTACACAAGTAGTTTATCGTCTCTACTTGATGCTCATGATGTGTCCTATCATTTTTATGCTGATGACACCCAGCTCTATGTTAAGATGTCAGATATCAACGATACTAATATAAAGTTTGAATCTCTAATGTCTGATATTAAGATTTGGATGGCTAAGAGGAAACTTAAGCTGAATGATGGTAAAACTGAGATCATCATCATCAGAGGAAACAGAAGGGGTGATGACACTGACAATGCCCTGGCTTTGAACATTGGCGTGTCACAGCTGCATCCAGTCAGTTCTGTTCGAAATTTGGATGTTTATTTTAATTCTAAGTTAAATTACAAAGAACACATTAATCAGGTTGTAAGAGGGTGTAACTTACATATCAGAAATCTGTATTCTGTGAGAAGATTCCTGAATAGACAGTGCCTCCTAACATTGGTCCATGCAGTGGTCTTGTCTCGTGTTGATTATTGTAATTCACTGTGGGTTGGTCTTCCAAATAATATACTAACAAAAGTTCAGTCTGTGTTGAACAGGGCGGCACGGCTTATCTGTGGTCTCCCCCCGAGAACCTCAACTACCCCTTTTCTGATTGAGTTGCATTGGTTACCAGTAAAGGCTAGAATTGAATTTAAACTGTGTCTTATTACATTCAAGGTTCTTAAGTTTGGTGAACCGAAGTATCTTGCTGAATTGTTAAAACTCCCATCGACACGCCCGGGTGTGATGTTACGCAGTGAAGATGATTCCTTGCGTCTTGATGAGCCAGGAGCCATTCACCAGTCATCTTTCTCTGATCGTTCTTTTGCATATAGAGCCCCTAGATTATATAACAGATTGCCATTGTCCATAAGACAACTCTCTACTGTTGAATCCTTTAAGAGACAGCTGAAAGCCTTTCTTTTTTCAAAATGCTAAGACCTGGAGAGAGGTACTATGACAGATGATTATGGGGTTTAATTTTTGCCACTTTCATGTATATATGATGTAGCTTGTATTATATACAAGAAATGTCACAATTCTTGTAATTGTAAAAATAACGAGCGCTAGTGAATTCCCAAAAGGAAGAACTGGCGCTTTTGAGAAACAAAAGGCCAGATTATTATTATTATTATTATTATTTACCGGCACGTCTACATACTATGTAGGAGTGTGGGGAATCATTTTACTTCATCGAAATTGGCCAGCAAGGATTCAGCATTGATATGTATTATGAAGAGGTTGTCCTTCGTGATACTGGGATGAGGGTCATCAGGTGAGACTTCTTCGCCACATTCCTAGGTACTGTAGAATTGACATAAATGGATTAGTCGTGGCATTTTGTGCACCAAATTTTGTGATGGAACTGACACCGAGTTTCATGGTGATTAAACTCCCTACAGTTGTAGCACCCAATCTTTGTGTAGCGGGGTCGGGTGTGTGTATTCAGAGGGGATGACCTATGGTGGTGATGGTGGTGGGAAGGGTATGGTAGCGACATGACATTTCTCACCTCTGGGGTTCCACCCATATGTTCACCTGTACTGGTAACTACCATGGTCTGAGGTGGATGGCTGTCTGTGGCGTTCTGTTACCTGCCACCCAACTTTGTCCATGTGGTTGGTTAGGGGTGGGTGAGGATGAGTGTGATCACCACGCCTGCTTGATGGCTTTAACTGTCGTTGTGCTTGGATTTACCCCGAGTCTTGCTTTCTTTTTAGTTGGCCCAGTTGACGCACTCCTTAAAACTGGAGTACTGCTTTGATTTTTTTTTTTTTTTTTTTTTTTTTGGGGGGGGGCCAAGTAACCTTACCATATCAATTCTATTCAGCAAAGATCCCTGGTGTTCCCCATGCGCGTTGTAGCAGGATTCATCGATCTCGCCTGTACCCCGTTTGAAAACAAGGTTGGAGTTTATAATATTAAGACCGCTGTTCTTTGTCCATCTTATCAGATGTTCGTTAAAAATATTGATATTCTTCATGAGGATGTCAGACTTCAGACTCGGTACAAGCTGACACACACATATTTCCATATTTCCATTTTAGGTTTTCAACTCACCCACAAGTCCTCCGAGATCATCGAAGACGGGTACATTAACTTTCCATGACATCAAGAAGTCCACAGTAGATTAAGCATTTAGAGGGAGTCCATGCTTCAGTAGTTTTTCCTGAACCCAGCACTTGAGTAAGCCGAATTTAGCTTCTGAGTTCTAATGCTAAACATTCTGTTCAGATCTGATGCCCTTACGGTGATGAAGTTGATGTCACTGAAGAGAAAGTTGTATTTCTTCCTGATGGGACTCATCAGGTGTGAGGCTGTGTTGTGTTCTCCTGTGTGTATGATTGCCCTGTGCTGCAGTAGAACTTTCTTTTTTGGCCTTCTTCCATGAGGCTGCATCTTTCTGTGGGAGGTATTTGGGCAGCTGCAGTTTCACAGTCTATTCTGGATTTTAAGTTGCTCACTATCTCTTTTAACACAAAAGGCAGCATTTTTCAAGCTCAGCTTTTGCAGTAGAGACAAATAGTGGTGGCTGTGGTGGTGGTGGTGGTGACGGGGTAGAGGAAGCGTGACCCAGGGTGATGGCGTTGGAAGTCGTAGTTGTGCTAACATCGTGGGACGGGGCCTCCAGTCAGCCACACGAACAGTTACTCTTGTAGCACTGCTTTTAATTTATTAATTTCTTAGATCAATCGTTATACCTCTGCCTTTTGCTACACGCTCTTGTTAGATTTTCTTAATAATGCTCATTGATTCATTAGCAGTTGTTATATGATGAACACTTGGCACATGGGCATTACCTGGGGCATCACTGTTTGAATTTACTGTCAATTTTTCGATTAACATATCTTTTTCCACTCACGCGTTTTGTAACCCAAGTTCTCTACGTTGTTGCTGAAGCTGCACAATGAAATTTGCACTAAGATATTCGCTAATAGGATGGTATACACTAAAGTCATTGATTATTTTGGTGGGGTCGTGGGAGGGACACTGAGGGACGCCGTGTTCAGTACTGGCAACTGGAGCAGACCAATGTAGTATTAAAAGTTATCACCTTAGGTCTTGGAATCTGCAGTAATTACGTACATGATATGGTGTAGTGTACATTAGACCATAGAAAAGGAGAACTGAATTAGAACCCTATAGCCACGGTGTGATGGTAAATCAGGCGGGCGAGAAAAAAAGCATTACTGTCACGTGACAGGAAGAGATTAGGAAGGGTGAGAAGTAAAGGTAGGGATAAGGGAGGTGGGTGAGAGAGAGAGAGAGAACTAGACAAGGCTACCATGCTCACTCACTCAAAGACAGGAGAAAAATGGGTTCTAGAAAATATGTTGCAGAAAAAGTGAATATAATACAGGTGGTTACGGTGGGAGTTGAGGAGGTGGGGGAGGGGAGAGGAGTGGGGAGAGATGTGGAGTGGGTGAGGAGCAGAGGGAGAAGATGAAGTGGGAGGGAAAATGTAACAGGCGAAGGACAGAGGAGGAAGTGTGTTTGGGAGGGAAGGTGAAGTAGGGGAGGGATGTAGGAAGAAGGTGGATAAAGAAGGAAAGTGGGAGTTGGTGATGTGTAGAGGAGAAAAGGTGACACGGAGGCTAAGATGAAGGGGACGAGGTTGAGGGAAAGGTGAAGGATGTGAAAAGAATACAAAAGCGGGTGATGGATGGAAATGGACGGTGAGAGAAAACGAAAGAGGTGAGGAAAAAGAGGAAAATTATGTTCGAGAGGAGAGGGTAAGGAGGTTAAGAGGATGGGGAGGAAAGGAAAATTTGGAGATGGGGAGACGATAAGAAAGTAAATGAGAGGTTCGTGAGGGAAGGACGAAGAATGTTAAGGTGGAAACAGGAGGATGACGATGGGAAGGGGAAGGAAGATATTGGAGGTGGGAGGATAGGAAGAGGAGATTCATGGGTGGAGAGAAAATGATAAGGTGGGGAGAGAGAGAGAGAGAGAGAGAGAGAGAGAGAGAGAGAGTGTGTGTGTGTGTGTGTGTGTAAGCTTCCAAGTCATTATGGTGGAGCTAAGTTAGGGTGGTGTAGAGATGGGTGTGGTGAGTGGGTGAATGAACGCGTGGGCGAGTGGGTGGGATATGCAGGGTGAGGGTTGGGTGGTGCAGGTGGGTGGGGTGGTTCTGTTATCAAGGTTGGTAGGGTGTTGTGCAGCCTCGTACGTAGGTAGAGTGGGACAGGATAGGGCAGGATGAGTGGGTGGTTGGGTGAGTGGGGTGGCAGGGTGTGTTGGTGGGTGGGTGGGTAAGTGGGTATGCAGAGTGGGTGGGTAAGTGAGTGGGTGCGAGGGTTAGTTGGTAGGTAGTGTGGATGGGTGGGTGGGTGTCTCGGTGAGCTGGGTGGAAACTTGAGTGGGTGAGTTGATGGGCAGGGTGGGTTGCTAAGAGGTTGAGCAGGGTAAGTGGGTGGATGGATAGGTGGGGGGGGAGGGGACTTTATTTTCATGGGGAGTAGGTTCATGGCAGGGATAGGGCCATATGGGAATGTAACTTCATGGGAAATATATCTATGGGGAAATGGGCCAAAGTAAGATTATAGACTGAATGGGTAAAAATGATCATTATGAGAGAAGAGGTTCATAGAAGAATCTATGACCAAGTGGAGATGTGGTGTTTGCCAGTGGTGAAAGCAAGTCTCTGAGGGAAAGTATGTTTGTGGGAAATATAGTTCCGTGGAGAAAATGATCAGAAAAGGAAGACAGTAAAAAAGAAAATAGGTCCTTGGAGGGAAAGTAGATCCATGGAGAGAAAAATAGTTCCATGGAGGGAAGATAGTGCCATGCTCTAAAAACAGCTCCGTGTTAGAAATGCACACGGGAAGTAAGTCCATGGGAAGATTAGGTCCATCAGCAAATATAGGTCTATGGGGGAAATGGATCAATACGGAAAATATCCATCAGCAAAACATAAGTGCGTATGGAAACTATGCCCATGCTGTGTGTGTGTGTGTGTGTGTGTGTGTGTGTGTGTGTGTGTGTGTGTGTGTGTGTGTGTGTGTTTACGCTGAAGAGGAAAACCTTCTACATATGGATAAGTTTTTCATGGTGGGAAACAAATTCCTGGGGGGGAGGAAGGTGGGTGTGGGTTGGCACCTATGTAGTGTAGCAGGAGACGAGTTGACGAGTACGTGATAGTTAACCATTATGGAAGCAACTAGACAGCAGGAAAGCGATATACAGTACTTAATCATCCTGAGTAACAGAGAGACACCAAAGTGACTGTGTCAGACCTCATGAGAGAGAGAGAGAGAGAGAGAGAGAGAGAGAGAGAGAGTAACGGTGGGCGCATTTAATTTAGGAGCACTGACATTTCATTTGAGCGTGTGAAATATTTTAATTAGGGGCCACATTAACCTTCATTCGGGCGATGAGATAACAGAGCAGTGGGCGCCGAGTTATAACAGATTACCTTAAAATCTTATCCACCAGAAAAGGTCATAACTATTTTGAATAATCGTTTCCTAACATATGAGTAATTTAGGTTAGGTTAGATTACGTTAGGTTAGGTTAGGTTAGATTAGGTTAGGTTAGGCTAGGATAGGTTAGGTTAGGTTAGGTTAGGTTAGGATAGGTTAGGCTAGGCTAGGTTAGATTAAGTTAGGTTAGGATAGGTTAAGTTAGGATAGGTTAGGTTAGGTTAGGTTACGTTAGGTTAGGTTAGGCTGGGTTAGATTAGGCTAGGTTAGGCTAGGCTAGGATAGGTTAGGATAAGTTAGGTTAGGTTAGGTTAGGTTAGTAATGATATGTTGGCGTCCAAGTGAAGTGATATACTGGCGCCCAAATGAAATACAAGCGAACTGGATTTTGAGGCCACATGAAATACAAGCGAATTGGATTTTGCGGCCACATGAAATACAAGCGAATTGGATTTTGCAGCCACATGAAATACAAGTGAATTGGATTTTGCGGCCGTAATGGTAACCAGCGAACAGTGACCTATAAACCCTTCAATTGTGTGTAATATAAAGATCTCTGTACGATGTAAACAGATATCAAAATATTGTTATTCTGGGTAATATGATCCTCCATGGGCTGGGAGGCATGAGAGTGACTGACAGAAATAGCGATTGAACGATTGATTGATAGATAGAGAAGGACAAACAAGCACAGACAGATAGATAGATAGATAGATAAATAGATAGATAGATAGGCTGACAGACAGACACAGGCAGATAGACATAGATAGATAACTGGTGGAAAGAGTCGTTGGGGTGAACAGCTGAAAGGACCAAGAGATGGCTGAGTTCATGACCCTCTGGATGGTTGTGTGTGAGAGAGAGAGAGAGAGAGAGAGAGAGAGAGAGAGAGAGAGAGAGAGAGAGAGAGAGAGAGAGAGAGAGAGAGAGAGAGAGAGAGAGAGAGAGAGAGAGAGAGAGAGAGAGAGAGAGAGAGAGAGAGAGAGAGAGAGAAACACCTAGGAGTGAGGGGAAAAGCTTAGGAATGAAGGGAAGTAGTAGGACTGAGGGAGGGTGGAGGAGAAGAGGGGAGTACAAAGGAAAGCAAACAGCAACAGACCTGATAGTCCTTTCGTTACTTTTGAAAGAGGGAAGATTATAACTAGCAATACTTTTACATCAGCTAAAGATAAGGATGGTAAAGCTAAAGCAGGAGAGAGAGAGAGAGAGAGGAAAAGGAAAGGACGTGGAGATTGAATGAACCGAGGGTGTGTGGCAAGAGAGCAGAGGATGAAGGGAGATACAAGCGAGAGAGGCGAGAGGAATAGGGTAAAGAGGAGATGTAGAGGGATCTGGTGGAGGAAGGATGGGGAATTAAAGCAAACAAATGAGGGAAGGCAGAGGAAGGACGAGAGAGGAAGGGGAAAGATATAATGATGAGGGAAGGAGGGGAAGGAGACAGGGATGAGGCAGTGAAGGAAGGGGAAAATAAGAGTGTGGGAAAGCAGACTGACGGAGAGAGAGAGAGAGAGAGAGAGAGAGAGAGAGAGAGAGAGAGAAGGTTTCCACGCTCACTCACTCGAGGACAGAAGAAAAAAATGGCTCTAAAAAATTTGTTGAAAAAGTCGAGGTAGTTGGAAAAGTAATACAGGTGACTGGGGTGGGGTGAGGGAGGAGGAGGAGGAGGGTAGGGGAGGGATGTGGAGTAGGTGTGGGGTGGAGGAAGGAGGTTAAGTTGGAGGGATGATGGAGAAGGTGAACGGTAGAAGAAAAGATGAGGAAGGAGGGAAGGTTGATTAGGTTAGTGGCAGGGGAAAAGGGTGAGACGGGAGGGTATGTGGAGGGGATGAGCATGAGGGAAGGATGAAGGGTGGGGAGGGAAGATAAAACTGGGTGAAGGGTGTAAGAGGAGGGGGGAAGGTGAAAAAGGAGAATAGAAGAGATTCAAGGAGGAAGGAAGAGGAGATGAAAAATGGAGGACAAGAAAGAAGGGGAAAAGGAAACTCAAACCACAGGGAAAGGTGGAGGACTTGGAGACGAAGAGAAGAAGAGGGAGTAAAGGAGAACTTATACTGTGTAGGGAGGATGGAGAATGGTAGGGTGAAAAGGGGGATTATGAGGATGGGAAGGGGAGGGATGATGGAGGAGGTGAAGCAAGAGGGAGGTGAGGTTGAAGGATGGGGAGGGGAGGGATGATGGAGGAGGTGAAGCAAGAGGGAGGTGAGGTTGAAGGATGGGAAGGGGAGGGATGATGGACGAGGTGAAGCAAGAGGGAGGTGAGGTTGAAGGATGGGGAGGGGAGGGATGATGGAGGAGGTGAAGCAAGAGGGAGGTGAGGTTGAAGGATGGGGAGGGGAGTAGATGGTGGAGTCTGATGGAAGAGGAGGGAGTAATGGAGAGGTTAATGGTACCAGAGTAAATAAAAAGAGGGGAGGAAGGGGGATGTTGGATGAAGTACAAGCAAACTGAGAGAGTGAGAGGGAGAGAGAGAGAGGGGGGGGGGCGGGTTATATACTGTATATATATGTTTTTGTCAAACTAAGCAGAAACATTGAGTTGGTTTGGTATAATCTTTTCATTTTTTTTTTACACACACACACACACACACACACACACACACACACACATATATATATATATATATATATATATATATATATATATATATATATATATATATATATATATATATATTGTTACATAGCCTATGATTTCATCATCCTTTGTATAATTCTAACGTACAGTATGCTGCATGTTTGATCACGATTCGCCTCGTGGCTTCCATAGTGACCAGGGTTGCGTGTTCTACCTCACTCCCCCCTTCTCCCCCTTATAGTAGAGTAAGTCGTTCTTTCTGTTGTTCAGAGCAGGAGTGTCAACTCTTTGTCCCCTATGGCTTCATTTGCGCGTCCTTCTCACAAGTTGTATCAAGCTCTGCCGGCCCCTATATAATGAGCTCAGTCTCTGCATTAATTGCCACTTAGATCTACTCCTCATTTTGTTCACATCTCTGTCCTCCCCTGTACAGTTGTTATTATTTTTGTGAGTGCTCAGGAAGTCTCCAACCATCTAGCAGCTGTGTAATTTGAGTATAAGTGTTATTACATTTTTTCTGGTACTGTATAGCATAAGGTGTTGGTTCGTGGGCCTGGTGAGGTTTTTGTGATTAATGTAAAGTTTTACTGTCAGCCAGTAGTAATAATATTTTGTATCTGTAATAATATATCTTGCTTTAACTGAGCATTATCCGGTTTTCTCATTTTATCAGGGCTGACTTAGATAAATTTACACTTGCTAATTTCGTGTTAATAGAGACTATTGCAGTTAACCATATATTTAACCTGTTTTTTGCCATTACATTATCCTTATGTGTCCTGAATGTTTAGTTGTTAGTTTGAGCATTAAACTTTAACTTGTAATTTTACCTAACTCTTTTGTTTTGAACCTGGAACTTTGCGGGACAGTAGTGATTTTAGTATTCTCACTTGGTGTTCATTATCTCTCTCTGTTCTGTAACAATATATATATATATATATATATATATATATATATATATATATATATATATATATATATATATATATATATATATATATATATATATTGTTACATAGCCTATGATTTCATCATCCTTTGTGTAATTTTAACGCACAGTATGCTGCATGTTTGATCACGAGCGTGTTCTGCCTCAGTCCCCCCTTCTACCGTTATAGTAAAGTCGTCCTTTCTGTTGTTCAGAGCAGGATTGTCAGCTCTTTGTTCCCTATGGCTTCATTTGCGCGTCCTTCTTACAAGTTGTATCAAGCTCGGCTGGCCCCTATATAATGAGCTCAGTCTCTGCATTATTGCCACTTAGATCTGCTCCTCATTTTGTTCACATCTCTGTCCTCCCCTGTACAGTTATTATTATTGTGAGTGCTCAGGAAGTCTCCAGCCATCTAGCAGCTGTGTGTAATTTGAGTATAACTGTTGTTGCATTTTTTCTTGTACTGTGTAGCATAAGGTTAATTCTTAGGCCTAGTAAGGTTTATGTAATTTATGTAAGGGTTCTTATTGTCAGCCATCATTAATAATATTTTGTATCTGTAATAATATATCTGGCATTCACTGAGTATTATCTGGTATCTCATTTTAACAGGGCTGACTTAGATAAATTTACTCATGCTAATTTCGTGTTAATAGAGGCTATTGCAGTTAACTATATATTTAACCTGTTTTTGCCATTACATTATCCTTATGAGTCCTGAATGTTTTGTTGTTAGTTTGAGCATTAAACTTTAACTTGTAATTTTACCTAACTCTTTTATTTTGAACCTGGACCTTTACGGGACAGTAGTTATTATTCTCACTTAAAGTGTACATTATCTTTCTGTTCCGTAACAATATATATATATATATATATATATATATATATATATATACATATATATATATATATATATATATATATATATATATATATATATCATCAGCCATTACAAGTCCACTGCTGAATAAAGGTCTCCCCCAACCTTCTCCTCGAATTCCTTGACTGAGCCAATCTTTGACACGTTTTCCCTGCAAATCCGTCTATCTTCTCCCTCCACCTCCTGTCTAGTCTTTTTCTGCTACGCTTACAATCTCTTGGTGTCCAGTTAGTCATCCTCTTGCTCCATCGATTATCCTTTATTCTTGCTACATGGCCTGCCGACCTCCATTATTGTTCTTTTATAACTTCTATAATATCTTTGACTTTAGTCTGCTCTCTCACCCATGTTTATCTTTTCCTGTCTCTTAAAGATATTCCCAACATTGACCTTTCCATTGCTCACTGAGAACGAATTTATTTATTTTTCATCGATATTGTCAGTTTCCAAGTCTCACAACCATACGTCAAAGCTGGAATTATACATTCGTTATATACTTTTCGTTTCATACAAACTGGCAAGTTGCTTTTCATGGTGTCCCTATGTTTACCGAAAGCTTTCCATCCAATTGTAATGCGTCTTTTTATTTCGCTATCATTATCTTTCATTAATTTTAGTATTTGTCCTAGGTAATTATACATCCTCGACTTCTTCAAGAATTTCTCCGCATATTCTGATGACTCTCGTCGGTGTCTGAGGATTAAACATTAGTTTTACTCCGGTTCATCTTTAGCCCTACTTGGAGACTTTCATTGTTCAGGTCATTTAACATTTCTTGCAATGCCTCCGCTGTTCCTGAGATTAGGACAATGTCATCTGCAAATCTTAAATGGTTTAGCTTTTCTCCATCCATGTTTACTCCTTTGTTTTCCCAGTCTAGCCTTCTGAAAATACTTTCTAGGCATACTGTAAATAACTTTGGTGAAAGTGTATCTCCCTGACGCACGCCCTTCTCAATCTTAATTTTCTCTGAGTCCTTATGTAATTCAACTGTACCAGTTCCCTCTTTTTATATGTTTTCGAGCAGGTGTACAATGTTCTCATTCACTCCTTGTTCTCGCAATGAATTTATAATTGTTATGTGTTCCACTGAGTCGAAAGCCTTTCGTAATCAACAAAACCTAAGCACAGTGGTTTGTTATATTCTATAGTTTTCTCAATTAGCTGATTCGTTGTGTGCAGATGATCAGTGGTCGAATACCCGCTTCGGAATCCTGCCTGTTCACGAGGTTGGTTTTCCTCCAAATTTGTAGTTATTCTGTTTGTAAGAACTTTAGTGAAGAGTTTGTTAATGACTGATAGCAAGATAATGGGTCGATAGTTACTAAGGTCTTTTGAGTCACCTTTTTGTAAAGTAAAATAACTATTGCATTACACGATATTTTGGGAATTTTCTTCTTTCTTTATGCATTGAGTAAGTGAGCAAGGCTATTTTGCTCCTGCATCCAACAGTAAATCTGCTACTATTCCATCTTCTCCAGGAGCCTTCCCTCTTTTCATATTTTTGAGAGAATTATTTACTTCGTCTGGTGTTACCTCAGGTATTTCACTTGTGTCAACAGAAGAGTTAGTTATTGGTACTACTCTCTTTGATGCATGCAGTTCTTTGTAAAATTCTTCGACTCGCTTCAGCATCATATCTCTGCATTTAATGACTTCACCGTTTTTGTCTTTTAGTGATGTAATTTGTTGCTTTCCAAGTGCCATTTTACTTCGGACCTGTTTCAGACTTTTTCTTTTTTTGATGGTTTCTTTGACTTGATCCTTGTTTCTCTTTTTTTTTTTTTTTTTTTCTCTCTCTCTCTCTCTCTTCTCTTTGTCTTTTGTTGATAAGCTTATTTAATTCCACTCGTTCTATTTCATCTTTCTTTGTTTTCACTCTCATTTCCTTTCTTTTTTTCATAAGCTCAAGTGTCTTCTCTGAATACTTCCCGGCTTTGGTTGTATTAGGTTTTCCTACTACCTCCGCTGATTCTTTTAGCACTTTTGTTAATTTGTCATTCAGCTCATCAATGTCACATTCAGCATTACTGAGAGCCTGAAATCTGTTCCTTATTTCCAACTGAAAGGCTACTTTGTTTTTGTTTACTTTTATTGGGCTTATCTTTTATCCTTAATCATCTTCTTTCTTTCACTTCTGAAACTGAATCTGGCTGTGCAGCCCACCATTCTATGATCACTACCTATATTTACTTTGTCGATAACTGTGACATTTGTGATCGCGTTATTCTTATCTGCTATAATGAAGTCGATTTCATTCTTTGTTTCTCCATTTGGGCTTCTCCAGGTCCACATTCTTCCTGTTCCTTTGTGGAAGAATGTGTTCATTATTCTCATGTTAAACATTTCTGCAAAGTTTACCAGCATTTCTCCTCTTTCGTTCCTTTCTCCCACTCCAAATTTTCCCGTACATGCTTCTCCATTTTTTGATTTTCCAACTTGTGCATTGAAGTCTCCCATGAGTATAATATAGGTGGTCTTTTCCTCTTCCATAATCTGGGAGATGTCATCATAGAATGTTTCAATTTCTTCACCTGAGCTCTGAGAAGTTGGTGCATATACTTGTATCACTTTCAGGGTATATCTTTTGCACAGTCTAATTACAACCACTGCTGCTGTCAGATACACTGCTGAATTTAACAATGTTGTCTGCAAGATTTCTGTTATTTAGAAATCCTACACCACTAACTCTTTCATTTTCCCTTCCTCTGTAGTAAAACAGGTGGCCACTGTCATATATATATATATATATATATATATATATATATATATATATATATATATATATATATATATATATATAATCTTTCCTTTTTATCGTACTTTTTTTTTTTTTTTTTATCGTAATTCTAACTTTGCATCTATCTTATTGTCACTAGGCCTGGTGATGGAACGAGTTTGTCCGAAACGTCGCAGTAAAGATGTGGTTTCTTACCCTGGTTCTTTTATTCATACTGAGACTGCGATTTCCACGAAAGAAGTCAGTAGCAGTTTTTAGCGGATCAGATACAGCCAGGATTCCGGGGACTTGAATGATGAGTGAATGGAAGCGTTGCCCATTAGAATGGGCAAACTTGGGCTGTCTGGACGTTGCTACTACTCGCCCTGCCCTAGGGTGGGAAAGGAGATCCGGATGATATACATTTATATATGTCGGCTGTCCAGTGAACTTTTTTTTTTTTTTTCCCCACTGACTGTCTCTCAATGAGTTATTTAGAAGGAGTATGTGGAGTTACATGGAGAGACAGGCTGACAAATCAGGAAGTGAAGGACCGTTCTGATGTGAATGTGGATGTAATAGAAGACGTGGAGAGAAATTCACTATGGTAGTTTGGCCATGTGGATAGGATGGAGAGTTAGACGCTAACTACAAGAGTGTATGTGAATGGGGTGGAAGGGGGGGAGGAGAGGGAGGGAGCGACCGAGTTTGAGATGGAGGGATGAGTACAGAGATATATGAGAGAGTGGGGTGTGAAGTTGGGGGGACAGCAACGAAATAGCAGAGGACGAGGCGACATGGAGGCGATTGATTGTGGCCGCCCCTTACCAGGATTTACATTAAGGTGCCAGGCTACAGATAGAAATAGACAGTATCTCTCAATCTATATCTATATCTCTATTTCTGCCTTTATCTCCTGTTTTCATCTGTCTGTCTGTTTATACATTATCCATCCATTTTCTATCTCCTTCTCCTCTGGTCTCCTAGTCTTGGAATAAGTGAGAGAGAGAGAGAGATAGACAGACAGAGTTCAAATCTATCTACTCCGTTCTTTATTATTATCATCGCCCTCCTATAGCAAGGAGAGCGCTAATATTTTTGCCCTCATCTGCGTGTGTGTGTGTGTGTGTGTGTGTAATTCACCGGGTCGGTCAGGATCACTTGATGGTCGTGATCGTCAGCTTTTACCCTCCCGGAATGGAGCTGAGAGCTCATATAGTCCGATCTAAGGGCAAGGCTGTGACCTTCACACACGCACACACCCGTCCCCTTGCTCAAGGGGGACAGTAACCACCCACTTCGTCAGTGAAACTTTTCGCAACCTGAGCGAGGCGCGAACTCCCGTCCACCAGTTGGCAAGCGGGTACGTTACCACTGCACCAGCGAGCGGTGTGTGTGTGTGTGTGTTTGTGTGTGTGTGTGTGTGTGTGTGTTTTACCATTAAATCTCATGAACGGCTTGAGCTATCAAGAAGTAACCACAAAGGCAGATTCATCATTATCATCATTATCACCACAGTCTTATTTCCTACTAACATACAAGTTGGGAGTCATCTAGGAAGAGAATTCCACAAGTATGAGAACTACCAACAAAGTGTTCGAAATGTATTCAAACAAGCATACAGTCTATACACGATGAATATTATTGCACTGGAGAGCTAAGCTGTGTTGATCGTGTCCTAAATGTTGCCAGCGTTGAGAGATTTGAGAATTAAAACATATTGATACGAGCAATGGGGCTGAACAAGGCTTATGATGTGAGTGTGTGTATTATGATGTATGGGTAATGGAAGGTGAGTTAGTGTTTGTTGTAATGGATTAAAGGGAGTAGGCTGTTACAGAGAGAGGAGGGGAGGGGACGGAAGGCAGAGAGAGGGAGGAACTGAGTGAAAGAGGGAGAGAGGGAGGGGATGGATAGCAGAGAGAGGGAGGAACGGAGTGAGAGAGGGAGAGAGGGAGGGGATGGACAGCAGAGAGAGGGAGGAACGGAGTGACAGAGGGAGAGAGGGAGGGGATGGATAGCAGAGAGAGAGAGGAACGGAGTGACAGAGGGAGAGAGGGAGGGGATGGATAGCAGAGAGAGAGAGAGGAACGGAGTGAGAGAGGGAGAGAGGGAGGGGATGGATAGCAGAGAGAGGGAGGAACGGAGTGTCAGAGGGAGAGAGGGAGACAGAGGCATCATACCTCCAATGAGGAAGAGAAAGAGTGAGGGAAAGAGGGAGATAGGGTAGGAGGGAGGAAGGGGGAGATGGGGGATGAGAGGGAGGGAGAGAGGTGGTCGCACATTAAAACTGATCATTTACTCTATGGATTATAAAGAAAGTTGTGTGTGTGTGTGTGTGTGTGTGTGTGTGAAGAGAGAGACTGAATGATTAATTGAATGAGTGATTGACTGATTGATTGAGATTCAAGGGAAGGAGGGGTCGCAAGTCTCTTTGGGGACCCTGGGCCAAAACCTTTGAAAACACTGACTTAAATTTCGCCAAAGAAAAAGAGATAGAGAAGAAAAAGGCTCTCCCGCACCCAGAACACCATCTGGCAACACCGGTAGGAAAAAAGTTTGCCAAATAAAAAATGTTAGAGAGAACAAGCATGGAAATTTTACAGGATAAGCAGAAGAGGAACGATTATGTACTATGTAATATATATTCTACAGATCTATAAAAGAAAGAGCGTACATAATAGCAAATGTTCTCGTTATTAAGCAAGTGTCTCAACCTCGAAACAAACAAGACTCAGTTAGTTATGGCCTATACTCTCAAAACATGTCTAGCCGAATGTTAAACGTATCACTAGTTTTTGCACTACTACTTCTGCTGGTAGCCTATTCCATTGTTCCTCTACGCGAATATTTAAGTAGCTTTTTCCTATATTAGTGTTGCATCTTTTTCTTGTGAATTCCATTCCAATTTTTCTAGTTACACTATTATGCTGTATTTCGAACAATTTTCGAATATAAAGTATTCATTTTTTTAGAACTGAAGATACTCGTATTAGATCTACTGTCCTCTCTTTTTTTTTTTTTTTTTTTAGAGAGAGAGAGAAAAGAAAACATATTCAGTTTGTTTAGTCACTCCTCGTAGGGTAAATTTCGCAGTGATGGGATTATTTTCGTGGCTGTGCCTTGCATTCCCTCGAGTCTATCATCATCCATAATAAGAATCGGGAACCATTGTTTACACAGTACTATAGATATGGTCTAACTAATGACGTATAAAACTTAGAAATTACATCGGCGTTTTGTGATCAAAGTTCCTTGAGATGAAACC
>NC_137047.1:39037448-39116367 GCF_032717465.1 Coenobita brevimanus
GATGAGAGGCGTCGGTGGCTAACTGTCTGAAGCAACTGACAGCAGACCCTTTTCTGTATCCTCCTACTTTCTCTATACTCATTTCAAAGCCAAAGGTGGCTGTTGTGTATATATACGCAACGACTTATCTTGCTCTCATGTTCCTGAACTCATTTCTTCTGAATTCTCTACACTCTGGCTTCGGCTTTCCTGTCATTCTCTGACTAAGTATATCTGTGCTGTTTACTTATCTCCTAATTCTACTGATTATCAAAAATTCATTGACTACTCGTATCTTACTTCTATGATGGAACACATTCAATCCATTTCTCCTTTCTCTGAAATCTCCACTCTAGGAGATTTCAATGTTTATCACCACCTTTGGCTCTCCTCTCCTTTCACTGATCCACCTGGTGAACAAGCCCACACCTTTTCTATCCTTAATGACCTAAAGCAGCTTGTACAGCACCCTACCCGTATCCCTGACCGCCTTGGAGAGAGCTCCAACATACTTGACCTCTTCCTTATAACTAATCCTTCCGCTTACACTGTTAATCTTTTCTATCCGTTGGGCTCCTCCAATCACAACCCTATCACCTTAACCTGTCCGATCACTCCGGTACAGCCTGTGGATCCTCCAAAAAAACGTCGTCTGAGGCACTTTGGAGGTGCAGATTGGGAGGTCCTCAGGCAGTACTTCTTTTATTTTCCCTGGAATGATTAGTGCTTCCATGGCCGGGAGCCATCTGAGTCTGCTTTGCGCATTATGGAGGCTATTCTCTCTGGCATGGAAGCATACATTCCCTTCTTATATCCTTTGACTAATGCAAGAAAGCCTTGGCTTAGGCACGCTTCTTCTAATGCTGTCAGCAACAAGGAGAGGGCCTATAATAGGTACTGGAACCAATCCACTCCTGAATCACATCTTTTATACATTTCTGCCCGAAATCGTACTAAATTTGTTCTTCGCTCTGTTAAAAATAATTTCATCCGTACTAAATGCTCTCAACTCTCCAACTCGAATTCTTCCCGCTCCTTCCGGCACCTTGCCAAAAACCTTTCTAACAACTTTTCCTCATCATCCTTCCCTCCTCTTTTGTACACTGATGGCTCTGTAGCTATTTCTTCTACTGATAAAGCAGATCTCTTTGCTCAGACTTTCTCCTCCAATTCCACCTTAGACAATTCCAGTGCTGTTCCCCCATCACTTCCCCCCTTTGACTTCCTCATGGCTGACATTAAAATTTCGTTAGCTGATGTATCTTCTGCCATCACAGGCCTCAATAACTAATAAGGCATATGGGCCTGATGGTGTTCTTTCTGTTGTTCTCAAGAACTGTGCTTCTGTGCTTACACCCTACCTAGGCAAACTCCTTCGCCTGTGTCTGTCAACTTGTACCTTTCCTTCTTGCTGGAAGTTTGCTCTCATTCAGCCAGTCCCAAAGAAAGGTGACCATTCCCAACCCTCTAATTATCGTCCAATTGCTTTAACATCCTGTATCTCAAAAGATTTCAAGTCAATTCTCAATAGAAAAATTATAAAGTATCTTTCCTATCACAACCTTCTTTCTGATCGTCAGTATGGGTTCCGTCAGGGACGCTCCACTGGCGATCTTCTCACCTACCTTTCAGACTCGTGGTCATCCTCCTTTCAGGACTTTGGCAAAAGCTTTACCATTGCAATTGACATCTCAAAGGCTCTCGATCAAAGCTGGAATAAATATTTAATTTCCAAACTTCCCTCTTACGGTTTCTATCCTTCTCTCTGTGCCTTCATCTCTAGCTTCCTTTCTGGTCGTTCTATAGCCACTGTTGTAGACGGCCATCGTTCTTCTCCTAGATCTATTAACAGTGGTGTTCCTTAGGGCTTTGTCCTGTCACCAACTCACTTCCTTTTATTAATCAATGGAAAGTGTTAAGAATATATGGAATAGATGGGAGGTTGTTGAATGCTGTGAAGAGTATGTACGATGGTGCGAAGGCTGCAGTGCGTGTGGATGGTGAACTAAGTGAATTTTTCTCTTTGAAAGTTGGGTTGAAACAGGGATGTGTCATGTCTCCATGGTTGTTCAATCTGTACATGGATGGGGTAATAAAAGAGGTACAAGGTAGGGTAGTGGATGTTGGAGTGGCCCTGGTGAGAGAGGATAGTGTTTGGAAACTCCCTGTACTGTTGTTTGCAGATGATACCGTGTTGTTGAGTGAAGACGAAGGAGAGCTGCAAGGCTTGGTGGATGAGTTTGGGAGAGTGTGTAAGAAACGGAATCTAAAGGTGAATGTAGGGAAGAGTAAAGTGATGGTCTTTGAGAGATGTGAAGTCAGTGAATGTACAGCGAGGTTGGATGGTGAGGAATTGGAAAATGTGAGTACGTTTAAGTACTTGGGTAGTGTGATGAGTAAGGATGGAGGTTTGGAGGGTGAAGTTTGGAGGGTACAGCAGGGAAGAAAGGTTGCTGGTTCTTTGAAAGCAGTGATAAGAAACAGGGAAGTGAGCATGGAAGTGAAAAAGTTACTACATGACAGTATTGTGATACCAACTCTAACGTACGGAAGTGAAGCGTGGACGTTGTTGGAAGGACACAAGTCAAGAGTGAGAGCCGTGGAAATGAGTTATTTAAGAGGAGCCTGTGGAGTCACATGGAGAGACAGGCTGACGAATGAGGATATAAAGGAGCGTTGTGGTGTTGATGTGGATGTGATAGGAAGCGTTATGAGGAACACACTGAGGTGGTTTGGCCATGTGGAGAGGATGGAGGGTGAAAGACTGACGAAGAGAGTGTATGTGAGTGAGGTGGAGGGGGAAAGAGGGAGGGGGAGGCCGAGGATGAGATGGAGAGATGGGGTGGAGAGGTATATGAGAGAGGGGGGTGTGAGTTGGGAGCAGGGGAGTGAAATGGCGGGGGACAGGGCGACTTGGAGGCGATTTGTTTGTGGCCACCCCAAACGGGATTGAGGCGTCTGGCAATAGATAGATAGATAGACCTTCGAAGCTGTACATCGAACCCTATCCACTCATATGCTGATGACTCCACTCTTCACCTTTCCATTCGGTTCCCGCAACGTCCATCTCAGCAGTTACTTCAGCAAACAAGGGATGAGGCTATGGCACACCTAATGTCTGACATGGCTCGTATCTCTGATTGGGGTAAAAATAATCTGGTTGTTTTCAATGCATCAAAGACTCAGTTTTTACACCTATCAACCCAACAAAATCTTCCAGAGTATACCCACTAATGTTTAATAATATTCTGCTTAATCCTGCATCATCCTTGAACATGCTTGAGGTTTCATTTACTCGGGACTTATCTTGGAAAGATCATATTACATCTCTTGTATAACCTGCTTGCAAGAGATAAGGTGTGCTAAGCCGACTTCGTTCCTTCTTTACCCCTGCACAGTTGTTGACTCTATACAGGGGTTTTATCCACCCCTGTGTGGAGTACAACTCTCATGTGTGGGGAGGCTCCCCACATACAGCTCTTCTCAATAGGGTGGAGTCAAAGGCTTTTCGTCTCATTAACTCTCCTCCTCTTACTGACTCCCTTCAACCTCTGTCTCTTCGCCGCACTGTTGCATTTTTATCTCTTTTCTATCGCTACTTCAATGGTCACTGCTCCTCTGAACTGTCTGCATGCATTCCTCCATCTCTATGACAGGCGCGTAGCACCCGCCTAGCAACAAACTCTCATCCTTTTCTCTCCAACTCTCTAATGCAAGAGTTAACTGTAACTCCCAGTCCTTCATTTATGCAACAGGTCAACTCTGGAACTGTCTCCCTCTGTCTGTATTTCCTGCTTCCTATGATCTCCAGTCTTTCAAACGCAGCGTGTCCAGGGACCTCAAAATGATCGGATCTTGAATTTGGCTCTCTCTTGTATTTTGTTTTTCTCTTGGAAGGAACAATTTTGCAGGCTCGCTGCCATTGGTTCCTTCTTCCTTACATAAAAAAAAAAAAAATGTGTGTGAGGATGACAGAGTAAGAAAGTGTGTAATGGATGCAAGAGTATGCAGAGGTTACGTAAGTGGACTTTCTGACCACCATGTGATGGTGGTGAAAGTCAAGATTCAAATGCAACGGAGGAATCGAAAGAGGAAAGGACCGGAAGAAGCAGTCCATATGAGGAGGATTGAAAGGCTGCAAGAGGTTGGAAAAAAGACTGAATATACCAGAGAAGTGGAGGAATGATTGAGTCAATATTATTTGGAGAAGATGGATGAGGTGGAAAGTGTGTGCAAGATATTCACAGAAGAAATCTGTGCAGCATGTGTGGTGGTGTGTGGGGTGATGAGAAGACGAAAGGGGGTACAAGGAACAGCATGGTGGAATGAAGAGCTGATACAAGCTGTGGCACAAAAGGAGAAAGCATATAGTGAGTGGACGGGAAGCAAGGGTGTGGAGGATATTGAGAGACGGAAGAGAGAGTTATATGTAGAGAGGATGAGAGAGGTGAAAAGTTGAGTGAGAGAGAGTAAGAAGAGAGTGGATGGAGAATTTGGAATTTGAGTGTAAAGTGGAGGGAATGTAAGAAGATGTTCTTGAAAGAGGTGAAGAGTGTTAGACAGGGGATAAACATGTTAAGTCTGGGAGTGAAAGATCATAATGGTAGATTGCTAGTGGAAGAGGGAAAAAAGTGACCAGATGGAGAAAACGCTTTCAAGAACTGTTAAACATTGAGAACGAAAGTGGTGCAAGGATGCACGGATAAGTGACTGGGGAATGGCTGGGAGAAGGTTGGAGGTGAGATGAGACGAAAAAATCAGTAGGACAGAAGTACTGGAAACAATGAAGAAAGTCAGAATGGGGAAAGCCCCAGAAATTAATGGAGTGTGTGATGAAATGCTGAAGCATGGGTGAGAGATGGTGGTAGAATGGATATGGAAGATGAGCAGATTGGACTGGGAGGAAGGTAGAGTCCCGGAGGATTGGAAGTCAGGTATAATTATGCCACTGTACAAAGGAAAAGCTGATCAGGTCAGATGTGGGTGAGGAGATGGATCCATTATGGTATGGCAGGGTAATCCATCTCTGCTATCGAGCCCTGCTACAGATATCACTGACTGCACTGTGCTGTTGTCCCTCGTGTGGTGTGGTGCAGTGTGGCTCTGTCCCTTCTCCCCTTGGGGCTAAGTAAGAGTAAATGTGTGTGTGTGTGTGTGTGTGTGTGTGTGTGTGTGTGTGTGTGTGTGTGTGTGTGTGTGTGTGTGTGTGTGTGTGTGTGTGTGTGTGTGTGTGTGTGTGTGTGTGTGTGTGTGTGTGTGTGTGGATGAGTAAATTGGGAGTGTGTCATCCTGTCTCGGCTACCCTCCTTTTTTGGAGGGGTGGCAGCCTAGGTATGTAGACAAATGGACAAAGGAAAAGGGGAAAAGAAGTGTGTGGTAATCATAGGAACATTTCTCTTCGTAGTGTCATATTAATAGTGTATGGAAGGACACTTATTGACAGAGTTAGGGAAATAACAGAGGAATTGGTTGGAGAAGAACAGGAAGGTTTTAGGAAGGGAAGAGGTTGCATAGATCAGACATTCATTCGTAAGTCTTTAATGGAGAAGTTTTTAGACAAGGGAAAGCAGTGCTATGCAGCCTTCATTGATTTGGAGAAAGCATATTACAGGGTGGATAGACAAAGAATGTGGAAAATATTAAGAATATATGGAGTAAGTGGGAAGTTGTTGAATGGCGTGAAGAGTATGTATGAGGTGGCTAAGACTGCAGTGCGTGTGGATAGTGAATTTAGTTAAATTTTCAGTTTGAATGTTGAATTGAAACAGGGATGTGTCATATATCCATGGTAGTTCCATCTGTATATGCATTAAGCTATAAAAGAGATACAAGGTAGGCCAGTGGATGTTGGTGCGACTTTAATGAGAGAGAGCAACGTTTGGAAACTCTCTGTACTATTGTTTGCAGATGATACTGTATTGTTAAGTGAAGACAAAAGGCAACTGCAAGGTTTGGTGAATGTATTTGGATGGGTGTGTAAGAAACGGAAACTAAAAGTGAATGATGGGAAGAGTAAAGTTATCTTCAAGAGAAATGAAGTCACTGGATGTACAGTGAGGTTGGATGATGCGGAAATGGAAAATGTGAGTGCATTTAAGTACTTAGGTAGTGTGATGAGTAAGGATGGAAGTTTGGAGGGTGAAGTGTTCGAAAGTGTGCAACAAGGAAGAAAGGTTTCTGGTTATTTGAAAGCAGCGATACAAAATAGTAAAATGAGCATGGAAGTAAAAACGTCGCTGCATGACTGTATTTTTTTTTTTTTTTATGTGTCCGACTCTGGGCATAGGCTTCACAGTCTGCTCTCAAGGTCCAGTAGTCCTCCTACATAGCATACACCGCTACATGTCACCACTTCGGCGCCAACACCCACCATCCATATTGAATACATGTTAGGGCTGTTTCATACAGGACTGGTGTATGGTATTAGCAGGGGTATTTTTACGACTTGTCGGGGGGTCTTCCGGTAGATCAGTAAAATCTGTTTTTATTAAATTCAAATCCATAAACTGTTCTCTGCCCCAGCAGGGATTTGAACCTGGGTCCGGTAGAACTCAGTGATATCAGCTCTAACGTATGGAAATGAAGCTTGGACCTTGTTCGAAGGACACAAGTCAAGAGTGAGGACAGTGGAAATGAGTTATTTGAGTGAAGCATGTGGAATTACATGGAGAGACAGACTGGCAAGAGGAAGTGAAGGAGCGTTGTGGTGTGGATGTGGATGTGATAGAAAGAGTTAGGAGAAATACACTGAGGTGGTTTGGTCATGTGGAGAGGATGGAGAGAGAGAGAGACTAACGGGGAGAGTGTATGTGAGTGAGGAGGAGGGGGAAAGAGGGAGGGAGAGGCCAATGATGAGCTGGAGGGATGGAATGGAGAGGTATATGTGAGAGAGGAGTGGGGGGGTTTGAGCTGGGAGCAGGGCAGTGAAATGGTGGGGGGACTGGGTAACATGGAGGTGATTTGCCTGTGGCCACCCCTTACGGGATTAAGGCATCTGGCAATAGACAGCTAGATCTTTTCCCGTCTACCTTCGCGTGTCTGGCTGTCTTTCCTCCTTTGACTCAGTTGTTTCCTTATTTCTCTGTTTCTTTGCTTCTCATTGCTCTCTTTTCTCCTTGATTTATCATTCCCATTTCTCCTGTACCACTCATTTGTTTTTCCTTGTCTGTCTCATCTTCCTTCTCTTTCCCTCCCTTTTCTCTTCTCTATAAATCTCCATCTCCTTTTTCTTGCATTCGTGGCTTACCATTCTGTATGAATCTAATTTGCTGAACCATTTTGTACTTCTTTTGTATTTAGTCATTAAGCCATATGTAAGAATGTGGTAAGATGCCTCTCTCTCTCTCTCTCTCTCTCTCTCTCTCTCTCTCTCTCACACACACACACACACACACACACACACGCACACACACGAGCTAACCTGTAAAAAATATCTACTCCTCCTCTTCTTTCTTCATTTTCCTCCTCCTCATCTTCTCCCCCCTCCCCCGACTACCCACTTCTCTCTCCCTCCTTCTTTACGCTCTCTCTAGTACCTCCAGTTTTTCTCTTCTAATTTTTTATCTGTCTTCCTTATTTCTTCCTTTCTCTTTCTCCTCTTCTCATCGCTTCCTTTATGTTTTCTTTTTTATTACCTCTCTCTCTCTCTCTCTCTCTCTCTCTCTCTCTCTCTCTCTCTCTCTCTCTCTCTCTCTCTCTCTCTCTCTCTCTCTCTCTCTCCACCCAGTCAGAACACCAATACTTTTCAGGTAACTGGAGAAAGAAGATGCTACCTGTCCTTATTACGAGGATTGGCAGGCAAGTAGAAGCAGCAAAAGTGTGTGTGTTCTTACCTGATTGTTCTTACCTAATTGTATCTTTACAAGAATGAGTCATGCTCGTACTGTCTCGTGTATTAAACCATTTTTATCATACATATCCTTAAGTTTATGAATAGTTCTGGCACAAACTATTTCATTCAGCAGTGCATTCCACTGATCAATTGTCCTATTTGGGAAACTGAATTTCCTGACGTCTTTATCGCCTCTCTTTTTATGTAGTTTTTTTACAGTGTCCTCTTGCTGATGTTTCCCCATTGGTTATATATTCATTTAGTCTATTTTCTTTTTCCTTCAGATGCATTTATATAGCATAATCATGTCTCCTCTTTTCCTTCTCTCCTGTAGTGTTGGTAGATTCAATTTTTCTAGCCTTTCTTAGAAGCTTAGATCCCTTAAGCTTGGCACCTATCTTGTAGCTGCCCTTTGTACTTTTTCAGTCTTATCTACGTGTTATTTTTTGAGATGAAGATTCCAGACTACTGATGCATACTCCAGGGTTGGTCTGATGAATGATATTATCTTTCTCAGCATGTCTTCATTTATATATGTGAATTTTATTCTCATATTAGCAAGCAATGTATACATGTTACGTACCATCTTAATGATGTGGTCAGCTCTCTCTGATATGCTTAGGGTTGATCTTTCTAAACGCATAGTCCCAGTCTGGTGTGTGTGTGTGTGTGTGTGTGTGTGTGTGTGTGTGTGTGTGTGTGTGTGTGTGTGTGTGTGTGTGTGTGTGTGTGTGTGTGGACAAGTGGACGTCGGCAGGTATAGGGAGGGAGGGAGGTTGGCAGAGAGTTAGGTAAAGAGGAAGGCGGACAGAGAGGTTGGATGGGTGGCAGATAGTTGCGTGGATAAGAGGGTAGTTACGTAGGTAGTAAAGTAGTCGGGGAGGTAGGTAGAGCGGTAGGAAGGTAGGTAGGCAGCCAGGTGTTTAGGCAATAATACTGGTAGACAGATAGGTAGGTATATAAATAATAAGGCAGACGGTGAGGTAGATAGTGAGGAAAACAGAAAGGAGATAGGGAGATGGGTTAAGAAGCAGGCAGGAGGCGTGGCAGGAAGGAACTTAAGTACATGGGTAGGTAATGAGGTATGGTTATGAGGAAGGAAAGAAAGTACGGGAGGGAGGGGTGTAGTTAGGCAGGGAGGTTTTTAGGGAGAGAGGTAAGTAAGCAGAGTAACTTACACAATAACACGTCCTTATGACAGGATCACATAGTCTAACAGAATGGGTGTAAACCTGAAATATGCGCATAATAAAGAGGTCGCTGTACACGGCAAGAATCATCGCAGACTTCGTCCTGCAGGTAGCAATGCCTACACGCACGAGTGTGTGTGTGTGTGTGTGTGTGTGTGTGTGTGTGTGTGTGTGTGTGTTAATGGAGGTGATGCTATACCTGCCACCAGGCAACTTGTCTCTCAAGCCCCGCCCCCTTACCCAACGTCCAGAGAATGGGAGGCCATGGATTTGAGGCAACGACTTCAGGAACGGGGCAGGGCTCAAGAAACAAGTTGTCTGACGGTGGATATATTGTAGTAGTAGTAGTAGTAGTAGTAGTAGTAGCAGTAGCAGTAGTAGTAGTAGTAGTAGCAGTAGCAGTAGTAGTAGTAGTAGTAGTAGTAGTAGTAATGGTAACAGGTAACTGTTGGGGTAAAAGCCATGAGGAGCTTAGAAGCAGTGCTCAAGTCCTCTGAGCATAATAATTAAAAATAATAATGAAAAAAAATTATTATTATTATTATTATTGTTATTAACATTATTATTAATATAATCATTATTATTATTATTATTATTATTATTATTATTGTTATTATTATTATTATTATTATTATTATTATTATCATTATTATTATTATTATTATTATTTATTATTATTGTTGTAGAGACATTATGACAAGTGTGGAAACAAGGTGGAAGGAAACATGGATCAAACAGAGGGGAGAATGAGACATTAGGACAGATACAGTATATCATGGTGGTGAACGGAAACAGGAGCCTCAGAGTTTTATTCCTGACTGGTTTCGCCACAAGGCTTCCTCAGAGCCTCTCGGTGAAACCGGAGAGAGAGAGAGAGAGAGAGAGAGAGAGAACTTTGTCTCACACTGTTGTTTCTTTACACCACCATCAAATAATAGTTACAATAATAAAAGATTAACAATATTACACATAGTAAAAATTTAGTTTCCATTAACTCAAATTCTGTCCTTCGCTGCACTATTACCTAAAACAGCCATTACATTCTCCAAGCTTACTTTACCCGCTTCCTCTCCCCCTGTCCTTCCTCTTCCCCTGTCCTTCCTATCCCCCTGTCCTTCCTCTTCCCCTGTCCTTCCTCTTCCCCTGTCCTTCCTCTTCCCCTGTCCTTCCTGTCCCCCTGTCCTTCCTCTTCCCCTGTCCTTCCTCTTCCCCTGTCCTTCCTCTTCCCCTGTCCTTCCTCTTCCCCTGTCCTTCCTCTTCCCCTGTCCTTCCTCTTCCCCTGTCCTTCCTCTTCCCCTGTCCTTCCTCTTCCCCTGTCCTTCCTCTTCCCCTGTCCTTCCTCTCCCCCTGTCCTTCCTCTTCCCCTGTCCTTCCTATCCCCCTGTCCTTCCTGTCCCCCTGTCCTTCCTATCCCCCTGTCCTTCCTCTCCCCCTGTCCTTCCTGTCCCCCTGTCCTTCCTATCCCCCTGTCCTTCCTATCCCCCTGTCCTTCCTATCCCCCTGTCCTTCCTGTCCCCCTGTCCTTCCTATCCCCCTGTCCTTCCTGTCCCCCTGTCCTTCCTCTTCCCCTGTCCTTCCTCTTCCCCTGTCCTTCCTCTTCCCCTGTCCTTCCTCTTCCCCTGTCCTTCCTCTTCCCCGGTCCTTCCTCTTCCCCTGTCCTTCCTATCCCCCTGTCCTTCCTGTCCCCCTGTCCTTCCTCTTCCCCTGTCCTTCCTATCTCCCCTGTCCTTCCTCTTCCCCTGTCCTTCCTCTTCCCCTGTCCTTCCTATCCCCCTGTCCTTCCTGTCCCCCTGTCCTTCCTATCCCCCTGTCCTTCCTGTCCCCCTGTCCTTCCTCTTCCCCTGTCCTTCCTCTTCCCCTGTCCTTCCTCTTCCCCTGTCCTTCCTCTTCCCCTGTCCTTCCTCTTCCCCGGTCCTTCCTCTTCCCCTGTCCTTCCTATCCCCCTGTCCTTCCTGTCCCCCTGTCCTTCCTCTTCCCCTGTCCTTCCTATCTCCCCTGTCCTTCCTCTTCCCCTGTCCTTCCTCTTCCCCTGTCCTTCCTGTCCCCCTGTCCTTCCTGTCCCCCTGTCCTTCCTATCCCCCTGTCCTTCCTGTCCCCCTGTCCTTCCTATCCCCCTGTCCTTCCTGTCCCCCTGTCCTTCCTATCCCCCTGTCCTTCCTGTCCCCCTGTCCTTCCTATCCCCCTGTCCTTCCTGTCCCCCTGTCCTTCCTATCCCCCTGTCCTTCCTATCCCCCTGTCCTTCCTATCCCCCTGTCCTTCCTATCCCCCTGTCCTTCCTGTCCCCCTGTCCTTCCTATCCCCCTGTCCTTCCTGTCCCCCTGTCCTTCCTGTCCCCCTGTCCTTCCTATCCCCCTGTCCTTCCTATCCCCCTGTCCTTCCTATCCCCCTGTCCTTCCTGTCCCCCTGTCCTTCCTATCCCCCTGTCCTTCCTATCCCCCTGTCCTTCCTATCCCCCTGTCCTTCCTATCCCCCTGTCCTTCCTGTCCCCCTGTCCTTCCTATCCCCCTGTCCTTCCTATCCCCCTGTCCTTCCTATCCCCCTGTCCTTCCTATCCCCCTGTCCTTCCTGTTCCCCTGTCCTTCCTGTCCCCCTGTCCTTCCTGTCCCCCTGTCCTTCCTATCCCCCTGTCCTTCCTGTCCTCCTGTCCTTCCTATCCCCCTGTCCTTCCTGTCCCCCTGTCCTTCCTATCCCCCTGTCCTTCCTGTCCTCCTGTCCTTCCTATCCCCCTGTCCTTCCTATCCCCCTGTCCTTCCTATCCCCCTGTCCTTCCTGTCCCCCTGTCCTTCCTATCCCCCTGTCCTTCCTATCCCCCTGTCCTTCCTATCCCCCTGTCCTTCCTGTCCCCCTGTCCTTCCTATCCCCCTGTCCTTCCTATCCCACTGTCCTTCCTATCCCCCTGTCCTTCCTGTCCCCCTGTCCTTCCTATCCCCCTGTCCTTCCTGTCCCCCTGTCCTTCCTATCCCCCTGTCCTTCCTGTCCCCCTGTCCTTCCTATCCCCCTGTCCTTCCTGTCCCCCTGTCCTTCCTATCCCCCTGTCCTTCCTGTCCCCCTGTCCTTCCTATCCCCCTGTCCTTCCTATCCCCCTGTCCTTCCTGTCCCCCTGTCCTTCCTATCCCCCTGTCCTTCCTATCCCCCTGTCCTTCCTGTCCCCCTGTCCTTCCTATCCCCTAACCCCCCAACCCCACTCCACAACTTTTCTCCTTCAGTTTGTGATGTAGTTCATTTTACCCCGTCACCCAACCACACACAAAGCTGCCTCACCCCCTACTTAAAGGTTCAAGGTGAGTGTTGTAGGTGATAAGGGTTTGGAGTATATTATTAAATGCTGTTATGACTCTCTCTCTCTCTCTCTCCCTCTCTCTCTCTCTCTCTCTCTCTCTCTCTCTCTCTCTCTCTCTCTCTCTCTCTCTCTCTCTCTCTCTCTTAACGTCTGCTACTTTGTTGTCGTGACATAGGAATTTCTAGGGACGCAGATTTCCATTTGATGAGAGAGAGAGAGAGAGACAGACAGACAGACAGAGACAGAGACAGAGACAGAGAGACAGAGAGAGAGAGAGAGAGAGAGAGAGACTGACATGACAGACTGACAGAGGAGAGAGAACGGAACTGGGAGTGGTGGATGGAATGGGAGACAGACAGACGAACAGACAGACAGACGGGAGACAGGAAATGTGAGAGAGTGTGTGAGGGGGACATCAAGGAAGTTTTACATTGAGTTAGGGAAGGGAGCAAGACTAGGAATGTGGGAGAAAAGGGTTGAAAAATTAAGAGGAAAAAATGAAGTTAGAAGTATGCATGAAGAGTCCAGAATGTGAAAAGCTTTACTATATGTACCCTACCTAACAAAGATCCCTAACCCCCTGTTAGTTGGGTTGATTGTCCGATGCAGTCAGATTGAAGGATATTTTTGACTAGAAACCAAGAAGACTCATTCTTTGCTTGTAATGACTGCTCATCGAATTTCATCCAGTCGTGACAGGATTTGAACCACGGGATGGACTCTCTCTCTCTCTCTCTTAGCAGTAGTAGTAGTAGTAGCCGCAACTTTAATAATACCGTAAGACAGTAATAGTATTAATGACAATAATAATCATTAATACACTAATAACAATTGTAATGGACGTAGTAGCAGTAGTAGTAAAAAACGAATGGTTACCCGTTAGCATTCTTCTTTCATTTCCTTTCTCCCATACCTCAAAATAAATGAACAAAATAAATAAATAACTAAGTCAATATACCGTCCTCAAAGTCTGTTAAGTCCCCCTCCTCCCCTAGCCCCTCCAGCCTATCAGTCAATTAACCAAACCCCCACCCTCACCCCAGCAGAGTGTCATGGCGCGTGCTGGACGAGGATTTGGGGTAAATCATTCAATGGGTTTATAGCCCCGTGCTCTCTCTCTCTCTCTCTCTCTCTCTCTCTCTGTCTCTCTCTCTCTCTCTCTCTCTCTCTTCTGAACAAACTGCTTTGAGTGTTAGCGGTAACTGCAACAGTTTTTATGTGACCCACTGTGGGACTGAACGTTCTTTGTGGGTAAGTGGTAGCCGGACTTAACCCCAGGCAATGCTAGTGAGTTGTTCAAAGGTTTCTGTAGGAAGAGTGATGCATGTGAAAGGCGGTTCGTGTAATTATATTTTGTGTGTTAGACTCCGTCCCATATGTATCATCGGTAGAAACAACAAAATGGAAACCTTTGCAAGCATATAATAGACCATACTCCCAGCACCCGCGTTCAGTGGCGGCCAGAGCTTGTTTTCGATTCCTAGACTTGGGGTAAACGTAGCACTAAAGGCAAGCACTATACCACCAGGACACATCGGATCCGAACAAAATGCAATAGTATATATACATGTTGTATATGTGTAAGAATGTAGTAAGATGCCTCTCTCTCTCTCTCTCTCTTTCTCTCTCTCTCTCTCACACACACACACACACACACACACACACACACACACACACGAGCTAACCTGTAAAAACTATCTACTCCTCCTCTTCTTTCTTCATTTTCCTCCTCCTCATCTTCTCCCCCCTCCCCCGACTACCCACTTCTCTCTCCCTCCTTCTTTACGCTCTCTCTAGTACCTCCAGTTTTTCTTTTCTAATTTTTTATCTGTCTTCCTTATTTCTTCCTTTCTCCTTCTCCTCTTCTCATCGCTTCCTTTATGTTTTCTTTTTTATTACCTCTCTCTCTCTCTCTCTCTCTCTCTCTCTCTCTCTCTCTCCACCCAGTCAGAACACCAATACTTTTCAGGTTACTGGAGAAAGAAGATGGCTACATGTCCTTATTACGAGGATTGGCAGGCAAGTAGAAGAAGCAAAAGTGTGTGTGTTCCTACCTAATTGTATCTTTACAAGAATGAGTCAGGCTCGTACTGTCCCGTGTATTAAACCACTTTTATCATACATATCCTTAAGTTTATGAATAGTTCTGGCACAAACTATTTCATTCAATAGTGCATTCCACTGATCAATTGTCCTATTTGGGAAACTGAATTTCCTTACGTCTTTATCGCCTCTCTTTTTATGTAGTTTTTTTACAGTGTCCTCTTGCTGATGTTTCCCCAGAGGTTATATATTCATTTAGTCTATTTTCTTTTTCCTTCAGATGCATTTATATAGCATAATCATGTCTCCTCTTTTCCTTCTCCTCCAGTAGTGTTGGTAGAATAAATTTTTCTAACTTTTTTAGAAGCTTAGATCCCTTAAGCTTGGTACGTATCTTGTAGCTGCCCTTTGTACTTTTTCAGTCTTATCTATGTGTTATTTTTTGAGATGAGGATTCCAGACTACTGATGCATATTCCAGGGTTGGTCTGATGAATGATGTTATTATCTTGCTCGGCATGTCTTCATTTATATATGTGAATTTTATTCTCATATTAGCAAGCAATGTATACATGTTACGTACCATCTTAATGATGTGGTCAGCTGGAGATAGTCTGTTATTGATAATCACTCCTAGGTCCTTCTCCCTCTCTGATATGCGTAGGGTTGATCTTTCTAAACTTATAGTCCCAGTCTGGTGTGTGTGTGTGTGTGTGTGTGTGTGTGTGTGTGTGTGTGTGTGTGTGTGTGTGTGTGTGTGTGTGTGTGTGTGTGTGTGTGTGTGGACAAGTGGACGTCGGCAGGTATAGGGAGGGAGGGAGGTTGGCAGAGAGTTAGGTAAAGAGGAAGGCGGACAGAGAGGTTGGATGGGTGGCAGATGGTTGCGTGGATAAGAGTTACGTAGATAGGAAAGTAGTCGGGGACGTAGGTAGAGGGGTAGGTAGGTAGGCAGCCAGGTGTTTAGACAAGAATGCTGGTAGCTAGACAGATAGGTAGGTTTATGAATAAAAAGGCAGACGGTGAGGTAGATAGTGAGGAAAACGGGAAGGAGATAGGGAGATGGGTTAAGAAGCAGGCAGGAAGATGTGGCAGGAAGGAACTTAAGTACATGGGTAGGTAATGAGGTATGGTTATGAGGAATGAAACAAAGTACGGCAGGGAGGGGTGTAGTTAGGTAGGGAGGTTTTTAGGGAGGGAGGTAAGTAGGCAGAGTAACTTGCGCAATAACACGTCCTTATGACAGGATCACATAGTCTAACAGAATGGGTGTAAACCTGAAATATGCGCATAATTAAGAGGTCGCTGTACACGACAAGAATCATAGCAGACTTCGTCCTGCAGGTAGTAATTGTAACACGCGCGAGTGTGTGTGTGTGTGTGTGTGTGTGTGTGTGTGTGTGTGTGTTAATGGAGGTGATGCTATACCTGCCACCAGGCAACTTGTCTCTCAAGCCCCGACCCCTTACCCATCGTCCAGAGAATGGGAGGCCATGGATTTAAGGCAACGACTTTAGGAACGCGGCGGGGCTCAAGAAACAAGTTGTCTGACGGTGGATATATTGTAGTAGTAGTAGGTAGTAGCAGTAGAAGTAGTAGTAACAGTAGTAGTAGTAGCAGTAGTAGTAGTAGTAGTAGTAGTAGTAATGATGGTAACAGGTAAATGTTGGGGTAAAAGCCATGAGTAGCTTAGAAGCAGTGCTCATCTCCGTTACTTAGTCCTTTGAGCATAATGATTAAAAATAATAATAAAAAAAATCACTGTTATTATTATTACTATTATTCTATCTATCTATCTATCTATTGCCAGACGCCTCAATCCCGTTTGGGGTGGCCACAAACAAATCGCCTCCAAGTCGCCCTGTCCCCCGCCATTTCACTCCCCTGCTCCCAGCTCACACCCCCCTCTCTCATATACCTCTCCACCCCATCCCTCCATCTCATCCTCGGCCTCCCCCTCCCTCTTTCCCCCTCCACCTTACTCACATACACTCTCTTCGTCAGTCTTTCACCCTCCATCCTCTCCACATGGCCAAACCACCTCAGTGTGTTCCTCATAACGCTTCGTATCACATCCACATCAACACCACAACGCTCCTTTATATCCTCATTCGTCAGCCTGTCTCTCCATGTGACTCCACAGGCTCCTCTTAAATAACTCATTTCCACTGCTCTCACTCTTGACTTGTGTCCTTCCAACAACGTCCAAGCTTCACTTCCGTACGTTAGAGTTGGTATCACAATACTGTCATGTAGTAACTTTTTCACTTCCATGCTCACTTCCCTGTTTCTTATCACTGCTTTCAAGGAACCAGCAACCTTTCTTCCCTGCTGTACCCTTTCAAGCACTTCACCCTCCAAACCTCCATCCTTACTCATCACACTACCCAAGTACTTAAACGTACTCACATTTTCCAATTCCTCACCATCCAACCTCGCTGTACTATTATTATTATTATTATTATTATTATTATTATTATCATTATTATTATTATATTATTATTATTATTATTATTAATATTATTATTATTATTATTGTAGAGACATTATGACAAGTGTGGAAACAAGGTGGAAGGAAACATGGATCAAACAGAGGGGAGAATGAGACATTAGGACAGATGCAGTATATCATGGTGGTGAACGGAAACAGGAGCCTCAGAGTTTTATTCCTGACTGGTTTCGCCACAAGGCTTCCTCAGAGCCTCTTGGTGAAACCGGAGAGAGAGAGAGAGAGAGAGAGAACTTTGTCTCACACTGTTGTTTCTTTACACCACCATCAAATAATAGTTACAATAATAAAAGATTAACAATATTACACATAGTAAAAATTTAGTTTCCATTAACTCAAATTCTGTCCTTCGCTGCACTATTACCTAAAACAGCCATTACATTCTCCAAGCTTACTTTACCCCCTTCCTCTTCCCCTGTCCTTCCTCTTCCCCTGTCCTTCCTATCCCCCTGTCTTTCCTATCCCCCTGTCCTTCCTCTTCCCCTGTCCTTCCTCTTTCCCTGTCCTTCCTATCCCCCTGTCCTTCCTATCCCCCTGTCCTTCCTATCCCCCTGTCCTTCCTATCCCCCTGTCCTTCCTATCCCCCTGTCCTTCCTATCCCCCTGTCCTTCCTATCCCCCTGTCCTTCCTATCCCCCTGTCCTTCCTATCCCCCTGTCCTTCCTCTTCCCCTGTCTTTCCTCTTCCCCTGTCCTTCCTCTTCCCCTGTCTTTCCTCTTCCCCTGTCCTTCCTATCCCCCTGTCCTTCCTATCCCCCTGTCCTTCCTCTTCCCCTGTCCTTCCTATCCCCCTGTCCTTCCTATCCCCCTGTCCTTCCTCTTCCCCTGTCCTTCCTATCCCCCTGTCCTTCCTATCCCCCTGTCCTTCCTCTTCCCCTGTCCTTCCTATCCCCCTGTCCTTCCTATCCCCCTGTCCTTCCTATCCCCCTGTCCTTCCTCTTCCCTTGTCCTTCCTATCCCCCTGTCCTTCCTATCCCCCTGTCCTTCCTGTCCCCCTGTCCTTCCTATCCCCCTGTCCTTCCTGTCCCCCTGTCCTTCCTATCCCCCTGTCCTTCCTGTCCCCCTGTCCTTCCTGTCCCCCTATCCTTCCTGTCCCCCTGTCCTTCCTATCCCCCTGTCCTTCCTGTCCCCCTGTCCTTCCTATCCCCCTGTCCTTCCTGTCCCCCTGTCCTTCCTGTCCCCCTGTCCTTCCTATCCCCCTGTCCTTCCTATCCCCCTGTCCTTCCTATCCCCCTGTCCTTCCTATCCTCCTGTCCTTCCTGTCCCCCTGTCCTTCCTATCCCCCTGTCCTTCCTATCCCCCTGTCCTTCCTGTCCCCCTGTCCTTCCCATCCCCCTGTCCTTCCTATCCCCTGTCCTTCCTATCCCCCTGTCCTTCCTATCCCCCTGTCCTTCCTATCCCCTGTCCTTCCTATCCCCCTGTCCTTCCTGTCCCCCTGTCCTTCCTGTCCCCCTGTCCTTCCTATCCCCCTGTCCTTCCTGTCCCCCTGTCCTTCCTGTCCCCCTGTCCTTCCTATCCCCCTGTCCTCCCTGTCCCCCTGTCCTTCCTATCCCCTAACCCCCCAACCCCACTCCACAACTTTTCTCCTTCAGTTTGTGGTATAGTTCATTTTACCCCGTCACCCAACCACACACAAAGCTGCCTCACCCCCTACTTAAAGGTTCAAGGTGAGTGTTGTAGGTGATAAGGGTTTGGAGTATATTATTAAATGCTGTTATGACTCTCTCTCTCTCTCTCTCTCTCTCCCTCTCTCTCTCTCTCTCTCTCTCTCTCTCTCTCTCTCTCTCTCTCTCTCTCTCTCTCTCTCTCTCTCTCTCTCTCTTAACGTCTGCTACTTTGTTGTCGTGACATAGGAATTTCTAGGGACGCAGATTTCCATTTGATGAGAGAGAGAGAGAGAGAGAGAGAGAGAGAGAGAGAGAGAGAGAGACTGACAGAGGAGAGAGAACGGAACTGGGAGTGGTGGATGGAATGGGAGACAGACAGACGAACAGACAGGCAGACGGGAGACAGGAAATGTGAGAGAGTGTGTGAGGGGGACATCAAGGAAGTTTTACATTGAGTTAGGGAAGGGAGCAAGACTAGGAATGTGGGAGAAAAGAGTTGAAAAATTAAGAGGAAAAAATGAAGTTAGAAGTATGCATGAAGAGTCCAGAATGTGAAAAGCTTTACTATATGTACCCTACCTAACAAAGATCCCTAACCCCCTTTTAGTTCGGTTGATTGTCCGATGCAGTCAGATTAGAGGATATTTTTGACTAGAAACCAAGGAGACTCATTCTTTGCTTGTAATGACTGCTCATCGAATTTCATGCAATCGTGACAGGCTTTGAACCACGGGATGGACTCTCTTTTTCTCTCTCTCTCTCTCTCTCTCTCTCTCTCTCTCTCTCTCTCTCTCTCTTAGCAGTAGTAGTAGTAGTAGCCGCAACTTTAATAATACAGTAATACAGTGATAGTATTAACGACAAAAATAATTATTAACATACTAATAACAACTGTGGTGGAAGTAGTAGCAGTAGTAGTAATAAAAGAAGGGTTACCCTTTAGCATTCTTCTTTCATTTCCTTTCTCCCATACTTCAAAATAAATAAATAACTAAGTAAATATACCGTCCTCAAAGTCTGTTAAGTCCCCCTCCTCCCCTAGCCCTTCCATGCTATCAGTCAATTAACTAAACCCCCCCCCCCACCCCAGCAGAGTGTCATGGCGCGTGCTGGACGAGGATTTGGGGTAAATCATTCAATGGGTTTATAGCCCTGTGCTCTCTCTCTCTCTCTCTCTCTCTCTTCTGAACAAACTGCTTTCAGTGTTAGCAGTAACTGCAACAGTTTTCATGTGACCCACTGTGGGACTGAACGTTCTCATTTGTGGGTAAGTGGTAGCCGGAATTAACCCTTGCCAATGCTAGTGAATTGTTCAAAGGTTTCTGTAGGAAGAGTGAGAATGTAAAAGGTAGTACGTGTAATTTTATTTTGTGTGTTAGACTCCGTCCCATATGTGTCATCGGTAGAAACAACAGAATGGAAACCTTTGCAAGCATATAATAGACCATACTCCCAACACCCGCTTTCAGTGGCGGCCAGAGCTTGTTTTCGATTCCTAGACTTGGGGTAAACGTAGCACTAAAGGCAAGCACTATACCACCAGGACACATCGGATCCGAACAAACTGCAATTGTATCTATATATGTGAGTGTTTGTCGTTTACTACATTTCTTCTTCCAGTTTTACCTGTATCATTTTATCTTATTGTTTATCATTATTTTCATCTAAAACAAGTAGACATCAATCAGAGAGTGCATACCTCCACCAATGCATATACCAGACAACTCATATCACCACCAAAATTTAATCAACTCTTCCTTGGCCCATGACCCACTCATCCGCAAAACATCATTGAAACCCATCAATACCTGTTTGATGTATCTTAAATTGTGGACAAACAAGCAAGAAACAGTCCTAAACCTTGACTCGAACTCAGATCACCACAACAATGAAATCAACGCTTCCTTGACCCATGACGTATACCCTGTATATTCATAGTATTTCATGACTCACATATTCACAAAATTTGACTGAAGTCTATCAATAACCTTTTGAAATATCTTGTAGACAAACGAACAGAGTGGGCTGAACGCATAGCCTCTTCCTAACTTCGTTGGCAGAGGCAATTACCACCACCAGGTTCTCATACATTGACCGACTGACGGACTGACTCTCTCTCTCTCTCTCTCTCTCTCTCTCTCTCTCTCTCTCTCTCTCTCTCTCTCTCTCTCTCTCTCTCTTTCTCTCTCTCTCTCATATATATATACATCATGTTCGCAAGGTCTGCAGGTGACATAAAGCTAGATGTTAATGCCTCAACACTCAAAAGATTGAAAATTACATAGGAGCTTTGTTAAAACAGAAGAGTGGTCTTAATCGTGACAAATGCGATTCAACGTGGACAAGTGTAAGGTTATGCATATTGGTCATTCAGATCAATGGGTTAGTCTCTCTTTGTTAGTAAGTGCAATCAGCAGAATTGTCTTCGAGAAAGACTTAGATATAAAAATCAGTAGAATCCCGAATTTCTCCAAGCAGCGAAGTGAAGAGGAAAAGATGGCAAAAGGCTTGTAGGTTATGTAGAAAAGCAGATTAGCTACTGAAACATGGAGATGGTCCCCTCTCTGTACAATAATATTTCCTTGTTGGGCCAAAGTTCTCGTCATGACCACAAAGAATCTTATCAAGTTTAAAATGTTCAGGCACAGACCACTAAACTGATAATATCCATCTGGCATATGGGATACCTTTGATTGTTGCGCTCACTGCGACTCTTTTTCGATAGATTAAGCCTTTACACGGGCAGGTAAATGAGGTCATCAGAATCTAGCATGCATTTGAAAACACTGACTAGCGGTGCATATTTAGCTTAAGCAGCAACTCGACGATGAATCATGGCTGAAAGCTGCACCAGGATCTTTGATAACATGATACATAGGCAGTTTCTTCACTTGCAAGGTCTCCAGTACATGAAATCTGCCATCACAGTAGCAGACAGTTCCTGATAGAGCAGTTCATTGTTACTGTAGATTAGATGGAATATGACAGGCCAGATATAATGGTACAGTAAATTTTTCCTCCTTCCCGTAAAATTTCCTAGCCCGCCCTTTTTCTCCAGGGGCAGGAGCACATCATTCTCTTTGCACGTGGTGTGGGTGGGAGAAATGGGCGGAGAGAGACCTGATTTTTAAGACTCTTTTCTCTCGCCAGAAGAATAGGAGCATGTACTTGGCGATTTAATACATAGAATATGTTTGGTATGGGTCGTAAGAATTTTGAGGTACTACTTGTCCTGAAGTGAGAGAGAGAGAGAGAGAGAGAGAGAGAGAGAGAGAGAGTGTGTATCTTATCTTTTTATAATGTTCTTATCAATCTTTCCCCCACTTCCCTCCCTTTCTATTCTTCCTCCTGTGCCTTTCCTTAGACTGACACGACCCTCTCTTACACCCTACCGTTATCTTATTTCTTCCTCTCCCGTCCCATCCTAGCGTCCCCTATCCCCCTCTCCCCAGCTCACTTTCCCTAAATACTCTTTCTCACTCCCACCCTCTCCTACTAGTTTATATTCCACTTTCTCCATTCCCCCTTCCATCTCCTCCCTCTCTTCTCCCAACTTCATACAGGTGATGTGTGTGTGTGTGTGTGTGTGTGTGTGTGTGTGTGTGTGTGTGTGTGTGTGTGTGTGTGTGTAGTAGTAGTAGTAGTAGTAGTAGTAACAACAGTAGTAGTAGTAATACTAGTAGTAGTAGTAGCAGCAGCAGCAGCAGTAGTAGTAGTACAGTGTAGTAGTAGTAGTAAAATAATAATAATAATAATAATAATAATAATAATTAATAATGATAATTTATTATTGTTACTATTATTATTATTATTACTATTACTATTATTATTATTATATTCATGGTAATAATAAAAATAAAAATATTGTAATTACTATTTATTATTATTATGATGAGCATTACAAGGATGCTTACCCATTCCTTGCATTGTCTTCATCCTTCAGTTTCACCCCAAACAAAACATTACATCTCAAATCCTGTTAATTCTATAAACTCACCTCTTCCCACCCCCCGCCCTACGCCACCCCTCCTGCACGTGAGTTAATTAATTTTGCCTCCTCCCCCACCCCCTACACACTGAAGGTGACAGGGGTTTGGAGTTAATTATTAAATGGTGTTATGCCTCCCTCCTCTCTCTCTTTCTCTCTCTCTCTCTCTCTCTCAAGGAAAGTTTGACTATCTGCTCTCGGAGGGCTCTGAGCGATTTTCTTATGAAATAAAAAGTTGCCCAGCTTGAAATTTTGGTTGATTTAACATGCCAGCTGTTGCGTCGGCTGACACATCTGCTGACTATTGGGCGATTTTCAATTTCGGTTATAAGGAGGCAGTTTAGCGACTTTCTTATGATATACAAAGTTGCTCAGCTTGAATCGATTTGAGTTGATTTGACATATTAACTGATGCATCGCTTCACTGCTGGTCTGCGAAGACAGTATCTTCTTGTTTTCAAATACAGTGTCTTTCATTTACCTTCGTTCTCTCATCCTTTTACAGATACTCTTCTTTCTATTTTTCTCACTTATATGCAACAATATTTTTTCGTCCAATCCTCATTCCTTCCTTCCTTCCCTTACTTCGTCCTTATTCCATTCCTCATTCCTTCTATCGCCCCTTTCTTCCGTCCCTCGTCGTTCAGGAATCTCTCCTTTAATAATAATCCCAACATTGACCTTCCCATTGCATTACTAGAACGGATTAGTAAATTTTCCATCGATGCTGTCAGTTTCCAGGTCTCATAACCGTAAGTCATAGTTGAAATTATCCACTCGTTACATACATTTCGTTTCATACATACTGGCAAGCTACTTCTCATAATGTTTCTGTGTTTACCGAAAGCTTTCCATCCATTTGTAATGCGTCTTTTTTATTTCGTTATCATGGTCTTTCGTTAGTTTTGGTATTTGCTCCAAGTAATTGTACTCCTCGACTTCTTCAAGAATTTCTTCGTTTTTACTGATGACGCTCTTTGGTGTATTTGGATTAAACATTAGAATTACTCCGGTTCATCTTTAGCCCTACTTTGAGACTTTCTCTATTTAGGTCTTTTAACATTACTTGCAGTGTCACTGTTATTTCTGAGATTAGGACAGTGTCACCTGCATTACTTAAATGATTTAGCTTTTCTCCATCTATGTTTACTCCTTTGCTCTCCCAGTCTGACTTTCTGAAAACACTTTCTCGGCATGCTGTAAATAATTTTGGTGACACTGTATCTCCCTGACTCACGCCTTTCTCTATCTTGATTGTTTCCGAGTCTTTATGTAATTTAACTGTAGCAGTTCCCTCTTTATAATTATATTCTCGAGCAGGTTTACAATGTTCATATTTACTCTTTGTTTTTGCAATGAATTTATAATTGCTACCTGACCCACTGAGTCGAAAGTGTTTTCGTAATCAACAAAGCCTAAGCATAGTGGTTTATTATCATCTGTAGTTTTCTCATTTAACTGATGCTTTGTGTGTAGATGATTAGTAGTCGAATACCCGCTTCAGAATCCTGACTATTCTCGAGGTTGGTTATCTTCCAAGTTGGTTGTTTTTCTGTTCGTGAGGACTTAGAGTTTGTAAATAACTTGTAATAAGCTTATGGGTTGATAGTTACTAAGGTCTTTTGAGTCACCTTTTTTAAAAAGCAAAGTAACTATTGTACTACACCACCATGTATTGGGATTTTTCATTTTTATACACTGAATAAATAAGTGGGCAAGCCTGTTTTGTACTTCTGCTCCTGCATCCGACAGTAAATCTGCTACAATTACATCTTCTCCTGGGGTCTTGGCTCTTTCCATACTTTTAAGAGAAATGTTTACTTCGTCTGGTGTTACCTCAGGTATTTCACTTGTGTCAGCTGAACTATTAACTATTGGTACTATTGTCCTTGATGCGGACAGTTCTTTGTAAACTTCTTCAACCCTGCTCACCATCCTAACTTTCCATTGAATGGCTTTACCATTTTTGTCTTTCAATGATATGATTTGATGTCTTCCTATTGCCATTTTACTTCAGACCTGTTTTAGAATATTCTTTTTTTAGTGGTTTCTTTGGTCTCAGCCATGTTTCTCTTTCTTCTCTCAGCCTGGTGTTGATAAACTTATTTATTTCCGCTTGTTCTATTTCATCTTTCCTTGTTTTTACTTTTATCTCCTATCTTCTTTTCATAAGCTTGAGGGTCATTTTTAGATACTTGTTGGCTTTGGTTGTAGCTATTAACTTTCCCTACCACCTCCTCTGGTTCCCTTGGCACCTTTGTTAGTCCATCATTCAACTCATCAATGTCACACTCAGCATAACTTAGAGCCTGAAATCTAAAGTTTCTTGCTTTGGGACGTTGTCTATGTCCCGGGATTACAGGACAAAATTTGAGACAATGGCTGGATCCTGGGATTTCCCGGGATGAAAAATAGTCTTATTTGTACTGTGTAAATAGGTTTGGAATGTAACGGTAATCAACCAAATAATAACTTTCTTACAGCGAAAAATAATAATAGTGGCAATGGATTATGCATAGAAATGTATGTTAGTATACGTTTATTCATGAGTAATAAAGACAGTTTCCTCCATATATTAAATAGACAAACAAAATATAGTCACTTTCATATCACGAAAACAATAATAATGGCAATGAAATTCATGAAACAAGCAGAAATTTATGCTACCATGATTCCTCAGGATACACTTTGAAAAGGTAACCTAATGATAATGGTCGCTGTGAGACATAAACCACAGTATGTAGGATCATTGAAGGCAAACTAGTCTCCATTATTTCATTCCTTCAAGCATTTTCTCTTAAATGCTGAACATGACTGTTAAAAAATTAATCCCCACTCATGGAACCGAACGTATGTTATTAAGATTCCTCAAGGCAGACACACATTATATAACTAGCCATTTATTACTCTGATAAAGTATTTTCATAATCATATACTGCAAACGAGTTGCCTATGTACGTATGTATACATGAAGCATTAACAAAAATGCAAACACCTTCTAATGACAACTAAACGATTGCTTTACATTCTTTTTTTTTTTGGGGGGGGGGGATATATTCATTGTCATCACTCTGACAATTAATGACTGAAAAAAAAAAATCGTTTGATATCATCGCTCATCACATACTTCATACCGTAAACTAAAAGTTGCTAATGAGCAGCGTTGGAGTTTTTCAAAAAATATGTTTACAAAAAACAAGCAATCCACGCTCCTGACACCCAAGCGCGTTCTCATTTTTGTGATGAATAGTCCAGCTGCTGAGAAGGCTCTTTCAGATTCCACTGAAGTGGAGGGATCGACGTCAACGACTTCAGCAAATTATTGATACTGGTTGTTCTTTCACCAGATGCTTCAAAAACTTCGAGTTCTTTGCCCAGGTACTTGTTTACTCAGCTGTCATCGCTAATACTGGGATTGGATGATCTTGCACACTAAAAGATTCAGTTAATGTCCGAATCGCAGCTTTCAATTCTTCATTTAGAGTCATGGGTTGCTCCTTCATCCTCTGACTGTGAGCTAGAGTTTGTCTCTGTTGTCGCAGCAAAAAGTCTTACCAACATTTCTTTCAGGTGCTAAAAGAGAGGATTTTTTAGGGGTAAAGCTGGGAAGGTAGCTCCACTTCTGAGATTATCTTTTCCCAGCATTCATGTACTGTATTGCTTGAGTCCCGCCAAGACATTACTTCTCCTCTCAATGATTCTTTTGATTAAAGATTCTTGTATTTCTTTGCTAGCTATAATTTATAAGTGTCATGTACGCTCTCAGCTAGAATATTGCTCACCCTTGTAGAACAGATGTGGAGAGGTAGCAGTAAAACAACTAGACCAAATTCAGAACAAAGCTGTTAGAATTATTATTAACCCTACTGTTACAAATGAATTACCTCCCCTTCATGTAAGAAGGAATGGTGCCTCCCTTGCATTATTCTGTAGATACTTGAATGGCAAATTCTCAGACGAAGTAGCATCCCTTGTACCACGTCTCCATGCCTTCCCTGGCGCTACACGGGTATCTGGAAGGGCTCATGACTGGACTGTCACACTACCCTATTGCAGTACTTCTGCCTATCAGAATTCTTTTATTCACGGAACTGTACCTCTTTGGAACTCGCTTCCCCAGAGTGGTTTGTGAGGTTACCCCCGAAACTTCAACCTCCGGCAGTTCAAGTCGAACTTTTCCAGTTTTTTTTTTTTTATGAATGGAGGACACCTGTAGTCAGGTGTATGAATTATTGTCTTTCTTTTGTTTTTCCTTCCTCTGCTCTGTTATAAAAAGTACAAGTGGAAAGTGGAGGAATCCAGATAGTCTATGTGTGTGAGAGAGAGAGAGAGAGAGAGAGAGAGAGAGTGTGTGTGTGTGTGTGTGTGTGTGTGTGTGTGTGTGTGTGTGTGTGTGTATAAAGAACTCAAACAAATTGTATATGAATTCAATCAAACTTACTAGAAAGGATGAGAGAACTATTCTGTTGATTAATCGTTTTTAAGAGGAGCAGGAAACATATGCGTGCGTATATGCGTATGTACAACCTTTCTCAATGGACCCAGGATCGAATCCCGGCTGGGGCAGGGAACAGTTTAAGGATTTGAATTTCCTAAAAAGCAGACTTTCCTGATCTACCAGATGACCCGCCGACATGTCGTAAAAGTACCCCCGCTAATACCAGTACACCAGTCCTGTATGAGATAGCCCTAGCATGTATTCAATATGGACGGTGGGTGTTAGCGCCGAAGTGGTGACATGTGGAGGTGTAGGAGGACTACTGGACCTTGGAATAGGCCACTGCCCCCAAGAAATAGGCCCTCAGCCTTTGCCCAGAGTCGGACACGTAAAAAAAAAAAAAACACACACACACAGCCATAAAAGAAAGTGCCTTATGCAAATAAGACTTCGCAGTATAGGTTTGGTTCGGAATAATTAAATTTCTTTTGCCCTGAATATTTTAATAACACTCAGTTTTATTTCTATAGAGGCATCTCTCTCTCTCTCTCTCTCTCTCTCTCTCTCTCTCGCTCGGTCGCTATTCTTATATAGCTTGGCGACTGTGTGTGTGTGTGCGTATATATATATATATATATATATATATATATATATATATATATATATATATATAGTCACGAAACAGAGAGAGATAATGAACACTTTAAGTGAGAATACTAAAAATCACTACTGTCCCGCAAAGTTCCAGGTTCAAAACAAAAGAGTTAGGTAAAATTACAAGTTAAAGGTTAATGCTCAAACTAACAACTAAACATTCAGGACTCATAAGGATAATGTAATGGCAAAAAACAGGTTAAATATATGGTTAACTGCAATAGCCTCTATTAACACGAAATTAGCAAGTGTAAATTTATCTAAGTCAGCCCTGATAAAATGAGAAAACCGGATACTGCTCAGTGAATGCAAGATATATTATTAGATATAAAATATTATTAGCAATGGCTGACAGTAAAACTTTACATTAATCACAAAAAAAACTCACCAGGCCTACGAATCAACACCTTATGCTATACAGTACAAGAAAAAATGCAACAACAGTCATACTCAAATTACACAGCAGCTAAATGGTTGGAGACTTCCTGAGCACTCACAAAAATAATAACTGTACAGGGGAGGACAGAGATGTGAACAAAATGAGGAGTAGATCTAAGTGGCTGTTAATGCAGAGACTGAGCTCATTATATAGGGGACGGCAGAGCTTGATACAACTTGTAAGAAGGACGCGCAAATGAAGCCATAGGGGACAAAGAGTTGACACTCCTGCTCTGAACAACAGAAAGAACGACTCACTCTACTATAAGGGAGGAGGGGGGGAGTGAGGTAGAACACGCACTATGGAAGCCACGAGGCGAATCGTGATCAAACATGAAGCATACTGTACGTTAGAATTATACAAAGGATGATGAAATCATAGGCTATGTAACACCTCCACACAAAGAAAAAGAAATTTACAAAGGAAATTTCTTATTACTCTAAAACAATCTGTCTAAAGTCTAGATAAGCAATCTGCAATAACATTTTCTTTCCCCTTGATATGTTGTATGTCTAATGAATACTCCTGAAGAAGTAGACTCCATCTTGTCAATCTCTGATTTTTATCTTTAAACTTACTAAGGAATTTCAGTGGGGTATGATCGGTATAAATGACTATGGGGTCAAAACCAGAACACAAATAAAATGAAAAATGCTGTAAACCCAAAATCAAGGCCAAAAGCTCTTTCTCAATAGTTGAGTAGTTCTTTTGAGGTGGAGTGAACTTCTTACTGTAATAAGATACAGGGTGTTCAATACCCTGATCATCCCCTTGCAGCAAAACAGCCCCAGCTCCTGTATCACTTGCGTCAACAGCCATCTTAAAAGGCTTAGCAAAATTTGGAGTAGCGAGCACTGGCTGACTTAATAGGATAGCTTTAAGTTTGCTGAAAGAGGGTTCACAGTTATCGGTCCAGACAAATTTAACTTCCTTTTTCAGTAGGTCTGTAAGTGGTGACACAAGAATTGAAAAGTTAAGAACAAATCTCCTGTAATAACCTACCATTCCCAAAAATCTTTGTAGCTCTTTCCTACTTTTAGGTCTGGGAAGATCACTTATAGCCTGAACCTTAGCTCCTGGTGGTGCAACATGTCCATCACCAATTACGTACCCAAGGTACTGAACTTTAGCTTGACCAAACTCACACTTTGATAAATTAGCTACAAGATTAGCCTGAACCACACGCTCAAGAAGCTCACTGACATGGCATAGGTGATCCATCCAGCTGTCACCGAAGACTAATACATCATCAATATAAACAACACACCCTGCCAAACCCTCTGTTACAACATTCATGAGCTTCTGAAATGTGGCTGGTGCATTCTTCATACCATATGGCATTACAGAACATGCAAAAGTCTTTCCTAGTGTTACAAAACATGTGATCTCCCTAGCATGTTCAGTCATAGGTACTTGCCAGTATCCCTTTAACAAATCAAACTTACTTATGTACCTAGCCTTTCCGATCTTGTCTATGCAATCTTCCACGCGAGGGAGAGGGTAAGTGTCTGTTTTGGTTATCTGATTAACACGTCTGTAGTCGATGCAAAGCCGCTGTGACCCACCTGGCTTAGGGACTAGAGTGACAGGAGAACTCCACTCGTTCTGACAGGGCTCAATTATCTTGTGGTCCAACAGGTAGCCAAGCTCCTTCTGGATGAGAGGAACTTTCACTGGGTTCACACGGTAAGGAGGCAGTTTAATTGGCTTTGCGTCTCCAACATCGACATCATGCATCAACACAGTGGTTCTTCCTGGAGTGGCACAGAACACTTGCGGGTACTCCTGCAGTAATGCCGAAAATCCTGCCTTTCCTCAGGAGCTAGATGAGAAAGCTTAGTCTGGAGATCATTCATGATATCAGGATTCTTCCCCAAACTATCACTCAGGCTCATGCTGCATGGGAGAACTTCACTTGCAGACTCGGGTGGAACAGCTACAGTGCAGACTGGGTTATTTTCGTCCCGCCTGTGATATAACTTTAGCATGTTGATGTGACAAAGTTGCTTGTTCTTTCTACGATCTGGTGTGGCGATGACATAGTTGACATCACTGAGTTTCTTCTCCACGAAATAAGGACCACTAAACTTGGCTTGAAGAGGTTGCCCATGCACCGGTAGCAGAATCAAAACCTGATCTCCTGGCTGAAAGTGGCGTAACCTGGATTTCTTATCATACCAAGTCTTCATCTTCTCCTGCGCAGCTCCTAAATTCTCTCTCGCCAGCTGTAAAGCAGTGGACAGCCGTTCTTTGAGCTTCATCACATACTCCAGCACTTCCCCACAACTTGACAGATGTGACAAGACTTACAATACCAGGAAACATCTCTGAAGATACCTGGCCAGTAGAAGTGTTTCAACATGCTTGCCACAGTCTTCCTCACTCCAAGGTGTCCTGCCAAACTGGAATCATGAGCCACTCTAATGATATCCTGCCTACAAACAAGAGGGATGACAACTTGATGTACAACCTCCCATTCACGGTCGGCTGATGCTGTTGGGGGTCTCCACTTCCTCATAAGTACTCCTGACTTTATATAATAACAAGTAGAAGCACCAGCTGACTCTTCCTCACTGCAAGCAGAGTTAGCTAGACCTTTCAACTCAGGGTCAGCAACCTGCAACTCAACCAACTCTTGACGAGACAAATTATCAACACTACGGGGTACTGCCTCATCTGGTGAGTGGTCCAAATTAGCAAGAAAACTGTCAGCTAGGATAACATCATCATCATTATCCTCTAAGTCACCAGTAACTTTAGACTTAGCCCTAGTGACAGCACATGCAGAGAACACATCAGGGACATCACAATCCTGGGTTGCAGTCATTGGTTCACTAGACAACTGAGGAGCTGGACACACTTGACTTCCACCAATATCATTTCCAAGTAAGAAAGTTACACCTGACATTGGGAGTGTCTCAACGAACCCAACCATAATGGAACCATTAACAAAACCAGACTCTAAATTCACTCTGCACAGAGGGACAGAGAAGTAATTATTCCCTACACCTTGTAAGATTACAGTTTCATCAGAGGAATTAACATTAGAGCCTAGAACACTGGTCAGCATAAGGGATTGGCAAGCACCTGTATCACGATATATTTTAACTGATTTCCTGTCATTACTGTCCAGAGGACTGACAAAACCATCAGACAGGAAATTAGCACATGAACTCTTGAGTGTCACCCACGTTACTGCTCAAAAGAGGAGCTCCATCATGAGAATTTAATTTACCCCTCAAAGCAGGTTCAGTTAACTCAGTTAAAGAATTCTGGGAACTCCCAAGGGTGGACACTAGACCAATTGACTGAATATTTAAAGACTCCTTTTTGTTCACATCACGCTGTATCCTGAAACATTTCTCCGTAGTATGACCAAGCTTACTACAATTAGTACATTTACTTTTCTGAAATCTAGAGGTGAAGCTGGTATTTACTTCCTGAGAAACGTCATCTTTATTCTCTTTCCTGTTACATGTACTCTGAGTAGAGGCAACGTACTTACTCTCAGCTTTCCTTTTTTCTTTAGAATATTTCTTGTGAGTGAGAACATATTCATCAGCTAAAACTGCAGCATCAGACAAATTATCTATTCTTTTCTCATCAAGATATAGGCTTACATCTTTATTAATACACCTTTTGAAGTCCTCCAGCAAAATCATCTGCTTAAATTTATCAAAATCAGAATCCACATTCTTAGAATTTAACCACTGCTCTAACAGATCTTCTTTGATTTTTGCATACTCAACATGGGATTGCTTATCTTGCTTATAAGTTGTCCTAAATTTTACTGTATAGGCTTCAGGAACAAGCTCATAGGCCTTAAGAATCAAGCTCTTAACTACATCATAATTATCAGATTGATCCTGAGGCAAAGATGCGTAAGTTACTTGAGCTTTACCGGTGAGAACAGTTTGAAGGAGTACTGGCCAATAATTTTTGGGCCAATTAAAACCTGTAGCTACCCTCTCAAACAACTGAAAATACTTTGTTAAATCAGATTCATTAAAAGGAGGGACAAGTTTAACATTTTTAGCCACATCAAAATCATCAGAGCTAGATGATCCAGTTCCACATTGTTTCATGTGATACTCATGGTCTGCCTGAATCCTAGCAATTTCAACTTGTGCCTCAGCCTCCTTTGCACTGGCCTCCTGCAGGGCTAGCTGTAACTTAGCTAATTCAATCTGCGTTTGCTCATTTGGAGGAGATACATTAAACAAGCTTTCATTAATCGTGTCAACAAATTGATCTTTAGAATGATGAGAGCGAACAACAATTCCCAATTGTTGAGCAACAAGCTTAAGTTCATTCTTTGTTCTGTTTTCTACATCACACACTGTTTGCACATTTGACAAAAAATCTTTGGCTTCATCAAGCGTAGTAATAGTAGACATCATGAATAAATGACAGTCACAAAATATCAAGCAATATCCTTATGATAATATCCTGAATATCCTGATAACAGGTCGCCAAATTTATGTTACGGAAGAGAGAGAGATAATGAACACTTTACGTGAGAATACTAAAAATCACTACTGTCCCGCAAAGTTCCAGGTTCAAAACAAGAGTTAGGTAAAATTACAAGTTAAAGTTTAATGCTCAAACTAACAACTAAACATTCAGGACTCATAAGGATAATGTAATGGCAAAAAACAGGTTAAATATATGGTTAACTGCAATAGCCTCTATTAACACGAGATTAGCAAGTGTAAATTTATCTAAGTCAGCCCTGATAAAATGAGAAAACCGGATAATGCTCAGTGAATGCAAGATATATTATTACAGATACAAACTATTATTTAGCAATGGCTGACAGTAAAACTTTACATTAATCACAAAAAAAACTCACCAAGCCTACGGATCAACACCTTATGCTATACAGTACAAGAAAAAATGCAACAACAGTCATACTCAAATTACACAGCAGCTAGATGGTTGGAGACTTCCTGAGCACTCACAAAAATAATAACTGTACAGGGGAGGACAGAGATGTGAACAAAATGAGTAGATCTAAGTGGCCGTTAATGCAGAGACTGAGCTCATTATTTAGGGGCCGGCAGAGCTTGATACAACTTGTAAGAAGGACGCGCAAATGAAGCCATAGGGGACAAAGAGTTGACACTCCTGCTCTGAACAACAGAAAGAACGACTCACTCTAATATAAGCGAGGAGGGGGGGAGTGAGGTAGAACACGCACTATGGAAGCCACGAGGCGAATCGTGATCAAACATGCAGCATACTGTACGTTAGAATTATACAAAGGATGATGAAATCATAGGCTATGTAACAATATATATATATATATATATATATATATATATATATATATATATATATATATATATATATATATATATATATATATATATATATAGGTAGGTAGATAGATAGACAGATAGATAGATATAGATATATATAGATATATAGATGGATACGGTGGCGACCCATCAGCCACTCACTTGAAGTGCTGCCTTCTTCCTTCACCTTAATCATCCTCCTTCCGTGTCTGCTCCTCTCTCCTCCTATTTCTTCCATCTTTCCTGTCACTTCATTACTCTTCTTTCCTTTTCAGGTGGTTTTACACTGAGTGACAAACCTAGCAATTTCCTGTAAGCCAGGAAACCATTTACGGGGCAGGGTGGTAATCACATAATCAACTCTTACGTGTTCCCTACGTGTCAACAAGTGGGTTGGTTGAGGGCTAGTGCCCTTCCTCCTAAAACAATTAAGTCAAAGTCAAACGGCGACCCTTTACGAGATTATGGAGTGTGGCTGTGGATGGATGATGTATATATTGTATAATACACATCTGTACAGACATGACTCATAGACAATTAATGGAACTACTCTAAATGCTCTATATACATGTAGTGCATTTACGTATACAGTACACTTGGTGGTGATAAGGGACGGCACCGATATAATGGGCTGACTCCGCTGCCTGGTCATATAACCGTCCCTAAACTTTTTCTCTGTCCAGTGCAGGAAGGATGGTGGACTGCAGGAGAGGACATTTTCAGCCTTCAGTCCACCAGTTGCACACTGATGTTGGCCTTTGCTGATAACAACATACAAAGACTCACATATGCACACAGATCGGACCTCTATGAGACATTATTATTTTTATTATTATTATTACTATTAGTAGTAGTAGCAGTATTTAAATTGGTTGGGTGGTTGAGCGTTGTGTAAGTGCGAACTCTAGGTACAGTTGGAGAAATTTCCGAGCGGTACACTGTGTAGATGGCAGCAGCAGCGACAGACAGAAATGATCTGGTAACAGTGCTGAGGGTGACGCAGGGGGTGGGAGTTGCGGGGAAAGTGAGTGATGGGGGTGATGGTGGGGGTTGGTGTGCGTTAGGCAGAGGTGAAGTAGCCATTAATTGTTTCAACAAACTCTGCGTAATCATTCCAATACGACTTTTCTATTAATAATAAAAGGTAGTGGCATCAAGCTGCTAATGATGGTTCAGTATTTGATGGAATAAGCTCAATACCTAAGCAAACAGGTATCGTCAATACGTAACATCCTTCGCCTCTGTCATTCCGTCCCCTCATCAGAAAGCTTTCTACTGTTGACCGATAATTTACAAATATTTAGAACTGATTTCAGCTGCTTCTCATGCAAGTTGCTTAACAAAGATACTCGAAGTTTCATTGTAACTTGAATTGAATATCGAATATAACATCCTGTAATAGTCCATTTTATATTTGTATAAGTCAACAACCGTTAACTTAAAATCGAACGCTAGCAGAAAAAGGAAAATACATCCTTTAAACTGACAGCGTAATTAGTTATCCTTTTATAGTCGTATAGGCACTTACCCTGCTTACGGATGGATGAGCCTGGCCTTCATCTATCTATCTATCTATCTATCTATCTGTAGCCCGACGCCCTAATCCCGCAAAGGGTGGCCGCAGACAAAACGCCTCCAAGTCGCTCTGTCACCCACCATTTGACTACCCCCCCCAACTCATCCCCCCTCCCTCATATACCTCTCAACTCCATCCCTCCACCTCATCCTCGGTCTACCTCTCCCTCTCCCTCCCTCCACCTCACCTACATACACCCTCTTAGTCAGTCTTACATTCTCCATTCTCTTCACATGTCCAAACCACCTCAGTGTATTTCTCCTAATCTTCTCAACCACATCCACATCCACCCCACATCGTTCCTTCACTTCTTCATTCGTCAACCTGTCCCTCCACGTCACTCCACATGCTCCTCTCAAATAACTTCATACCAGACTATAAATTTAAGCATACTCCAGTCAACTCAATCCCTCATATCTTAATAGGCCTTTATAACTTTATGCTTATGTGCATACGTGTGTGATTATACGAGTATTAAACGTGCATAATCTCTCTCTCTCTCTCTCTCTGACACACGCAGTAGATTACATTACATACAGTCACATTGGTAACTTCTCGGTTGGCAGGAATAAGATACAATCAGGCTATTTTTCAGTTGTCATCTAAAGTGAATACGGACATAATGTCGCTATGAATGATGGTGATATATCTGACAAAATACACACGACAATCATACAAAATTACCAGCACAATGTAAGACTTGCATTGCTACAAATTGTGCATGCACCTAATGTGTTACGATATTCTCGTAATGTGCTAGCAGTAGCGGTCGGCCCCGTCCACACAATTGTTCTAACCAGCACACACACACACACCCCACACACACACAAATTGGCGTAGTGGTAATGCTTTCGCCTGCCAGCTAGTAGGACGGAGGTTCGCACCGGATCGGGTGCGAAAAGTTTCGCTAACGAAGTGGGAGGTCACTGTTCCTCTTGAGGGAGGGAATGATTGTGTGCGTGTGTGAAGGTCACAGCCTTGCCCTAGATCGGACTATATGAGGTCTCAGCTCTCTTCCTGGAGGGTAACGAGCTGACGATCATCCCAATCACGTTATCCTGACCGACCCGGTGAATTACACACACTCACACAAACGCATTAAATTTTGGCAGGCAGTTCTCCTCTCCTCCCGCTCCTTCCATACACATTAAGAGATAATATCTCATACTTATGGTCTCATACAACTCACAGTTGAGGCGACTATAGCTGAATAAAAATTCTTTCTGGGAATTAGGCCGAAGGAAGGACTTATTTGTCCCATTACATTTAAACAAGAAGTGTTTCTCAACCCAACTATTCTATTCTACTGAGTTCCTGATAAACTTAATGCATCAATCTAGTACGACGCGTTCTAACATTTCTTTAAATAAACAAATATTATTAACCGAACCAAGAGCAAAAAATGTCACTGACAGAATGTATCAATACCAATGACTATGCTGGGTTAGCACTCGGTTGGCAGTTTTCTTGTAAACCAGTGCTTTCCAAACTGGGGAACGCACCCCCCCCCCACCTTTGGGGTGTGTGAGGTAGATAGAGGAATGACCTGAGCCATCTTCCAAAAGTTGCTATTACGAGTATATTGCTGAATGGTGCAGAAGCCTGGGCATTGAAGAAGAATTATGAGAAAAAGCTGGAGAGGACAGAGATGAGAATGCTGCGATGGCTGATGACTGTCACTGAGGGAAAGGATGGGACATGATGACATCAGAGCAGAGGCAGGAGTTGTTTCAGTTGTGGAGAAGGCAAGAGAGGCACGTTTGAGGTGGTATGGTCATGTGAACAGGATGGGGGAAGTTGATCCTGTGAAGGTGGCATGGAGGAGTCAGGTGGATGGGAGAAGAGCGAGAGGGAGACAGAGGATTAGGTGGAGAGATGGAATTGAGAAAGAAATGAGGCAGTTAGGCCTGGAGGAAGAGAACATAGCGGACAGAAGTTACTGACGATATATATATATATATATATATATATATATATATATATATATATATATATATATATATATATAAGGAGAGAGAGAGAGAGAGAGAGATGGATAGTAGTCACAGGCCATGCATGCGTCTCAGACTCTGGTGAGTCAAGTGGCGATACTAGAATCCATCTCATCCAGCTGCTGTCTACTGACCATCAAGTCAGGGCCTTCCCAACCACAGCCAATTAAGCAGTATACTTGTATAATTCAGTGATCTGATGGATGTGACTTTAAATATTATTACAGGCTGAAGAAGTTATTATAATACCCAGGAAATTTTAAAGAATATGCCGTATAAATAAAAAAAAGAAGGAATATGCACTTACGCGCATAAAAAGCTAGAATATGCATTTGCATATGCAAATATGCAAATGCATGATTATCGTAAGCCAATTTATGAGTCTCTGTGAGATTAACTGAGAGAGTTAGACAGCGAGAGACCCAGTATTATGCACTGTACAACACACACACACATACGCAGACGCTATTGATTGACATGAAAAGGTCTTGGGCTGGTTTATGCTTAAATTAGTTTGTGACAAGCAGCCGGCATGTGCTTACGATTTGGTAAATATACCAAATTCACATTGACAGCTAACAAAGATGCATTTGTCTTAATATCTGACATACTTTATTGCTTTTGGGGGTAAAAAACACTAATGGCTGACTGAAACAACGAAGAAATGGAATATTATTTATATACTTTTGTTTTTCCATACACTGCATATCTACGTTACAATTAAGAACGTATGAGCAACTTTTCTGAGACGTATCTGAGATAAACATTTGATATTAGTCTTCGTGTTACAATAGGGATGTTACAGATACCGAAGGGGAGCGAGTCATTATATAAGGTTACGTGTTTGTGGTCTGTGTGTTTGTATCAGCCTCGCATGGTCACTGAACTAACCATTTTTCATCATGTCATGAACCATCACTTTACAGCTTGTTGCTACTTCGTGTGTTCCCCCATCATAAAAACACATTCATTTTAAATCAAAGCAAATTATGTTACGACATTTAATGGCTACTAAGCCTCTCCCCAACACTCCGTTACCCACACCTCCATCCCTCCCAACACACAGCTACTCCCACTACCCCCCCCAACCCTCACGTCCCACCCCTCTCACCATACAGCTAGCCCCCCCACTACCCCCCAGTCCCTCACCTACCCTGAACCTCCCACCCCTCCCTTACCCCCAACACTGTTACCAGATTAAATTATTTGCCGCTCCTGGTGCCTTTTACGCGGTGTCCCGCCCGGAAATTTCTCGAACTGTACGTGGCTGGGTATTGCACATAAATATATATACATGAATGCAATTCCATAACTCGTGTTTTCGAATGCAGATACAGATATATCACCTACATAAATATTTTTTTTAATTAATATGTTCCGATGGTTCAGCGCTTGTAAATACACACATACAGGTATGTACTGTATATATATAGCATGTACCCACATGTACTAAAAAGCTGTATGCATTTACTGTACAAAACATATATTGATCGTAATACACATACATAGTATACAAATATAATGGTATTGACTAACAGAGAAATGTTAATACAAATCTCCTATACAGATTTCTACGAAGTCTTTTTGTATATAATAAAAGAGCATTCATACGTATACACATACAACACATACTCACATACACACATGCCATACATATGAATGCTAACAAAAAAAACTCATCACACACACACACACACACACACACACACACACACACACTACATAAAAAGGATATCATTACTACTCAGGTGTATGTCAACCCCCTCAAAACGAGGACGTGCTTGTTTTGTTATATTCCTCCTATCTACCGACGATGTTACTTGCTCTGGGAAGGACTTCTCGTAGTGGTGTTCTTGAAGGTTAACACCAGTTCATCAGGATCCTTAGGTAAATAAAATCATCTGAATGTAACAGAGCACAGGAAAGGGTCGCGTCTACCCCTGCATTAGTCAAAGGGGGAGACATAGTGAGGGAATGTATGTCATGATTTGCCCTACCTCTCTTATGTCATATGTGAGGCTATTCCGGCCAAATGCAGGCACGCGGCCGACTGGTATTCTTGCAATGTGTGCCAATCTGCCTCTCTTTCACGCTTCGCCCTGACCGTTTTTGCCATTCTTATTGCCATTCTAACAAGACGCAGGTACGCGGTAGCCTATAGTACTCTTGCATTCTGTATTTCTCTTTGTATGTATTTAGATATGTATTCAGGTATACTAGCATCCCTCAGCACACCCCAGTAAGTATGGACTTCATCCTTTAAGGCGGTGCAGTGGCCCTGAACAGAGTAAGTGACAGTGAGGCACATACACTGAAATTTCATCGTCTCCCTTCGCTGCCGCACAAAAAAATACTTTACCAAACAGGCGTTAAACAAATACTACAATGAATGCCACCACAACTACCATCGTCACAAACATTGCTACTGTCACTACTTCCATAGTTACTACTATTCTATACCACCACTAACACTGCGGCTACGTACATCATAAAAACAGCCACCCGCACAGTAATGAAAGTTACCATTATCACTATGACCAAAAAGAATACCACAACAGTAGCCATCATAACACTTTACACCATCGTCATATATTTCTATCCATGCCCCCCCTCCCTCTTTCTTTCACACACACACACACACACACACACACACACACACACACACACACACACACACACACACACCTATCCCTAATTAAGAGCGGCCAGGTGAACTAGACAGGTAGAAGGAGGGACGATTCTCTCTAAGGCTCTCAGATATCTGCCCACTAACTTTTTAACTTAAATTCTCTCTCTCTCTCTCTCTCTCTCTCTCTTGAATATTGCATGTTGTAGGACGTTTGCCAGTGATTTAATGCATGCATGCATGTGTGTGTGTGTGTGTGTGTGTGTGTGTGTGTATGTGTGTGTGTGTGTGTGTGTGTGTGTGTGTGTGTGTGTGTGTGTGTGTGTGTTCTCACTCTGGGTGAAATCCGGGGGTTGTATAGCCTCTTCTCCCGCCGACTCAACCCATGAAGGGCTCCTCTTTACAGGCTTCCAAACAACGATTCTTTCCAACCTGAATAGCTCCCGACGCGGACGGTCTCGATGCTCCAGCCTTGAATTTCGGGGCCTTCGCCTTGGTTGTCCTATACTCCGGTTGACTCTTTTCTATATCACGCTCAGAACAGGGTCGACCTTCATGAAATACCGTATGTCATGCTCCCATATATCATACTGTCGTTCTCTTTTTATGCTGGTACTAGATTTAGGAAGGGAAAAGGGTGTGTAGATCAGATATTTGTTCTAAGATATTTAGTGGAGAAGTATCTAGAGAAGGGAAGGAAAGTGTATGCTGCCTTCATGGATTTGAAGAAAGCTTATGACAGAATAGATAGGCAAGGTATGTGGAAGGCATTAAGAATATATGGAGCGGAGTGGAAATTGTTGAGTGCTGTGAAGAGTATGTACGAGGGAGCTAGGGTTACGGTGCGAGTGGATAGTGAGCTGAGTGAGTTCTTTGATCTCAATGTGGGACTGAAACAGGGTTGTGTGATGTCTCCATGGCTGTTTAATATATACATGGATGGGGTTGTAAAGGAGGTGCAGGGTAGGGCAGTGGATATGGGGGTGGCTCTAATGAATGAGGGTGAGATTTGGAAGCTTCCGGTGTTGCTGTTTGCTGATGTTACAGTACTGTTGAGTGAAGATGAATGGGAGTTGCAAGGTTTGGTGAATGAATTTGGGACAGTGTGTAGGAGGAGGAATCTGAAAGTTAATATAAACAAAAGTAAAGTTATGGTGTTTGAGAGGAATGAAGTCACAGTGTGTACAGTGAGGTTGGATGGTGAGGATATGGAGAATGTGAGTGCATTCAAGTACTTCGGTAGTGTGATGAGTAAGGATGGAACTTCGGGGGATGAAGTGCGTGAAACGGTACAGCAGGGAAGGAAGGTTGTTGGTACACTGAAAGCAGTGATGAGAAATAGGGAGGTGAGTATGGAAGTTAAGAAGTCACTGCATGATAGTATTGTGATCCCTACCCTGACGTATGGAAGAGAGGCATGGACCTTGCAAGAGGGAAACAAGTCAAGAGTGAGAGCAGTGGAAATGAGCTACTTGAGAGGAACATGTGGAGTGACGTGGAGGGACAGGTTGACGAATGAAGAAGTGAAGGAACGCTGTGGGGTGGATGTGGATGTGGTTGAGAAGATTAGGAGAAATACACTGAGGTGGTTTGGACATGTGAAGAGAATGGAGAATGAAAGACAGACTAAGAGGGTGTATGTAGGTGAGGTGGAGGGAGGGAGAGGGAGAGGTAGACCGAGGATGAGGTGGAGGGATGGAGTTGAGAGGTATATGAGGAAGGGGGGGGTGAGTTGAGGGGAGGGTAGTCAAATGGTGGGTGACAGAGCGACTTGGAGGCGTTTTGTCTGCGGCCACCCTTTGTGGGATTAGGGCGTCGGGCTATAGATAGATAGATAGACTAGACCTTCAGCCTCAAAATGCAATCGCTTTTTATGCCTCCAGTCAAACCTGCGATATCCCGTGATCCAGCAAAGCCACTTAGTACCAAAAGAGTTCATTTGTCACGCCAAGGCGCTGTTTGGTGTTCATGTCTTACAGCCATAAAGTAAGACAGGGAGCATCAGCGCTCTGAGGACGCGAATTTCGTCCTGATATAGAGACACTAAATACTCTACTGCAGTGAATACATGACAGCTATAGTCAAACCAGTCAGTGGACATATCCCACCATCTGACCTACCGTTTTCATGGATCAAACAACTAAGATACGTGAATTTTTTCAAAATTATCATGTCCTATTCAAGTGCCTGATCAGACTATATTGCTTCATCCACCAAGACACCAAATGCCTAGACCTTGCTTCTCGCCCAGGAACTCCTAGTTTCACTGGCTTCTCATTCAATGCCTCGGGATCAATTAGGAGTGTCCAGCAACTCGCCAGAGTAGCTGCATCATCAGTAAAGTCATTGTTAGTAACCTCAAAGTTACCAGTTTGTACTCAGGGTGACAGTACCCAGTCTGTGCACGTGTTGAAAAGGGAGGGATTCAGTCACACACCACAGTCTTACATCAGAACATAACCCCCCCTCAAAAAAAAAAAAAAAAAAAAAAAAAAAAAGAAGAATATGAAAGCCCCCCAACACACTTCGTAGAATTTTCAGTGTTTGAAAACATGCCGGCTATCAACTAGTTAATCCCCTCGGAAATCCCAGGAAGGCCTTCGGATTAACCGAATCAAACACTTTCTTGAGATCGACATTGGCTACAAGCAATTCCTGCCAAACTCCGGACGACATTCCCACAGAACTTGAGGTGCCAGGATCCGGTCAAATGCAGACTTTTGAGGTGTTCATCGGAATTGTTAAGGCCTATGAAAATTTGAAAATTTAACGTATTACCCTGGATGTGCATCAAGAACACGTAAGCAGATAACTTTGCCTGGTACACTGACCTCTGTAACACCACAGTAATTGCTAGTCACATTGGATTTTATCTTACCCATTCCAGATACGTATGAGAAAACTTCCTGTCCAATTTGGTGGAATGATACTAGGACTCCAAACTGCCTCCATGACCATACATAATTCAGGAATCATGACCACCGCCAGCTTCGATCACTTCCTTAGGGAAGCCACAAATACCAGTGGCTCAACCACTTCTCAATTTAGCCACTGTCTTCCCAATCTCATCTAGAAGATACAACATTGTCGACTGGTGAAGTAGCAGTTAGTGATTGTACACAAGCAGATAATAGCTCTCCACCTGGGGGTTCTGCAATATACAGCTGTTCAAAGTACTCATCCTAACAAGCCCTGTACTCAGCCTCCTCTGTTAGCGGCATCACTGTCCAGAGTTAATCTGAGAGGTGACTCGTAGTGGAGCTTCTTCAGGGCTCGAGAAGCAAGTACCTGCATACCTATATGTTAAACCTATTAATGAATGTGTTTACGCATATGTATATTTTTTGTGTGTACGTGCATACATACCTATGTATGTATGTGTGTGCGTATGTATGTATGTATGTAAAGATATTTGTGTGTGTGTGTGTGTGTGTGTGTGTGTGTGTGTGTGTGTGTGTGTGTGTGTGTTTGTGTGTAAGAAATTTTAAAGGTTAGGAAAAATGAAGTGATTCGATTTTGAACGTAATCCATCGAAGGTCAAGGGCAAAGGGCAAACACAAATATTCGTCACGTAGTCCATTTGGTGCCGCGGTTGATGGATTCTCCCATTTATGCTTCTAGTCAACAGTTTCCATTTACTTATTTTACTTATTCATTTTTAGTGAAGACTGGATGTGAATGATATAACTGGAAAGAAAATACCCGTACACGTTTTTAATTCCTTTCTTTCATTACGTCTGGTTTATACTGGGTACACAAGGTAAAAAAAAAGGATCGATCCACAACATGCGTGAAACATTACAACTCCACAGAGCGACAGACACGGGAATATTGTGGCCGACCTACCTCACGATTTTAGTCCCGCTATTAGGTGCATGCCATATATCGCCAGCCAGAAAGTGTATATGGTAAGGATCGGACCCCCTGTGCACCGACACTTCTTTTACCTTGTGTGTCTGGACTGAAATTCCAAGCCTGCATATCTTAGCCCAGGGGGAATGTTTAGAAGTTTCCTTTGTCACTCGCTGGAATATATGTTTATGATTTTTCTCTTATCCACAATACACTGTCAGAGTATTTTGGGTTAGATCCATTCATATTCTCTCTGAAATTCACATCCCTACCATATATATCCCTTCCTCTGTCCCCATAAGTATATATGACAAGGTAACTGGCATAACATCGCCATGATATTAAGTATTCATTTACATATTTATTTTCTTCCTATGTAGTCTGCTGATATAATTCATCAATTTTCGTTAGGAATAATTTTACTAGTCATTTTGCTTTGTTGACACAGATATTTGTTTAATTTATCTCTATATTTTGCCTCTTGTAATCCGTCAATAGTGTTTGGTCAGTCTCATTTTGTCTAGTTATTTAACGCTACTGTGGGGCGATGAGGAACCAGTGTGTCATCTGTTGGCCAACCAATTCCGGGCCAATGACGCGCTGCTGCATCATTTGGTGGAGCAATTTCTCATGACTAAAATACTTGGCACAATAATTTGCTGAACACAGGCAACAAATCTTCAGTTCGTTGGAAACTCACCCCCAGTCCGGGAATAGGGTAGAAAAGTTACACGGGGTTGGCCCAGAATAATGTTAACTGTCTTATTTTTCACTAATTTCATCATCTGCTTTACTACTTTGTCTGATTATGTTTATTCTGTCTTCAGGTTTGCTACTGTGTGTGTGTGTGTGTGTGTGTGTGTGTGTGTGTGTGTGTGTGTGTGTGTGTGTACACCGAACCCGGCCAAATCCTTCACCAGAATGATGAAGCGCTCAAGGAAAAACCATCGAAAATACAGGGACGAAAGGAAGGATCATTTGAGAAATTGTGACAGAGAGAGAGAGAGAGAATCATAATATAAGAAAAAAGGAAGAGAAAGAGACGGGACTAAAGTTTGAGGCGAAAGAAGAAAAGTGAATAAAAACAAAGATATGAAAGACGTAAAGGTCGGGGAAGGTTTGGCAGGGAGGGAGGGAAAGTGAAAGAAAGAGAATGATACATATAAAGGATAATAAAATACAAGAGGAATGAAAGGAGACAAAGTATAAGAAAAAAGAAGTGAAAGGAAAATAGAATGATAAAAACAATTACCCCCCAAAAGAATAATATCAGTAACCAGATACACAAAAATTTGGAAAGTGTAACCCAATTAAAGATTTGTCGACAACATAGGAAACGATGAAAGTAATAATAAGAGGAAACTAAAAGAATCTTTATATATATATATATATATATATATATATATATATATATATATATATATATATATATATATATATATATATAAGCAGCAGCAGCCGTTTGAGTGTCCACTGCAGGACCGGCCTATCCCGACCAAAGTGAGGACGATACAGTCTATTTATGTCTACCAAGTGGCTTAGGCTGTCTGGTAGAGATTGTATGTAGGATGAGAAGTGCTTGTAAGTGTGACTGAAGTGTTGTAGTGGCTTTGGATGTGTGTGTAGTCTGTTAACCAAGTGTAATCGGCCCGCCCAAGCCGACTGGGTGCAAACATATGCGACACTGGTTCAACCACAGCACCCCTTATGTCCACCAAGCAGTACGTGTCCCTAAGAACGCTCCCAAAGATTATTTCCCTGACGGGGCACGAACCCTCGTTCTTCCATGTACGAAAACAAACACTTTACCACAGAGGCTGCCATATATATATATATATATATATATATATATATATATATATATATATATATATATATATATATATATATATATATATATATATAAAACAGTGTGTATATGTATGCATGTATACAGTTTCGTGTTGAGAACACGTGCACTTAAAATTCATATAATGTAATTTAAATCTGTCTTCATTAAGGCGTCTCCATTAAACACCATTACTCGATGCTCATAAATTACTTTATAAACACAAATACGGATATTTATGAGAGAGAGAGAGAGAGAGAGAGAGAGAGAGAGAGAGAGAGAGAGAGAGAGAGAGAGAGAGAGAGAGAGAGAGAGAGAGAGAACTACGCGCGCCCGCGTTTGTTGGTGTGTGTGTGTGTGTGTGTATTATAATTCATTTGATAGTATTTGTGTGTGTGTGTGTGTGTGTGTGTGTGTGTGTGTGTGTGTGTGTGTGAGACAGACAGACAGACAGACAGAGACAGACAGACAGACATTACCAATAATATTACCAATAACCATGACGTCTCTTTTTACCCCTGTCACTGGCAGATATCATTCAACATTTGCGCCTTTGACAGAGTTTTTTTTTTTTTTTAAATCTGTCACCATAATGTTTCAACAATTAGATCATTTTTATCGTATCTTTTAAAAGCTGAAATAACTCTTTTTTTTTTTTTCTAAACTCCTTCTACCTTAGGGAGATTTCTTGTTGTGAAGAGACTGAAGAATGATAAGTCTAAACTCTGCACAAAAGCCTATCAAGACATTAATTTATAGTACCAGAAATAAAGTAAAAATCCCTCACTGCTTTCAAGAAGTTTCTGGATTCTTGTAATTGAGTTATTTAATACTAAGAATGTTTCACGTAATGGTTTTATAGAGATTGCCAGCTCGTTAATAACAGAGATCGTCCATGTCCTTAAAAACTATAAGCCGTAATCGAAATACTCACATATGATGTATTTACTTATTTAATGTTTTCATCTCCAAGATATTTTGTCAAGTTTTCGAAGGACAATTTTGTAGAGGCGGGTGTAGAAGCATTCTCCATTAACTCCTTGGCAACCTGATGGCTCATCCTAGTATACTTCGTTTCAAGGAAGCAAGAATTTAAACCAAAAAAATCGTCATGGGATTGAAATAAAAAATTGTTTCAGCAACAGTACTAGTAGAGCCCACGGTGTCAACTGAATAAACCTGACTACCGTTAGTTATAATACGATATTACAGAACATGTTACCGTAAGAGGGTCAGTAGTATTATAGTTTTTTTTTTTTTTTTTTTTTCATTTTATTGAGGCGAAGATGTACTTGACAGGTTGGTGATGATAGGTTGAACGCAACATTGCTTCATAATCTCTTTACCCGTTAGCATTAATAATTGATAATTAGTGGTAGGTGGTGGCGACCATCATCCACTCACTTGATCTAGTGCTGCCTACTTCTTCCTTAGCCTTTATCATTCTTTTTCTGTGACCGCCCTCCTCTCTTCTATTTCTCCCATCTTTCCTGTCACTTCTAATTGCTTTTCTTTCCTTTACAGGTGGCTTTACACTAACTGACAAATGGTTTCCTGTAAGCCAAGAAACCATTTACAACGCTGGGCGGTAACCATATAACCAAACCATACGTGCTCCCTACGTGTCAACAAGTGGACTGGTGGAGGGTTAGTGCCCCTTCCCGTAAAACAAATAACTCAAAGTCAAATGGCCACTCCTTGCGGCATTATGGCCTCTGGCAATAGATAGATAGATGGATATATGTGAGGGGGAAATTTGTGTTAGTAAATGTTGTTCAGATACGTTTCATTCAGCCAATCATCACCAACCTATCAAGTGCATCTTCGCCTCAGTATAAAAAAAAAAATAATAAAATAAAGTTGTATTAACACTCTCAGGCTCACATTGTAGCTGTTCATTAATGAAATTCATCTGGCATTACATGGAATAAACAACTAGTGACCGGGCGACCATATGATGGTTAATATTTGAAAGTGTTAAAGAAATTCAGGATGCTACAGTATTATTGGGCATGAATCGGTAACAGAATGTAAGAAGTTTGTTTTTCCTTTCAAATTTTTTGGATGGTTTGTTAATAGGTCTTGCAATGGAAGAGACAGGGGAGGAGTTTAAGGAGGAAGCTAAACGAGGATCTTTTCAGGCAGTAGCGCGGCGTTTAGAGGAAGATAGAAAATACGAAGGATGAGGAAAAGGAAGAAATGTTAAAGATAGAGAAAGAAAAATCAGTTAGACGGAAAATGGGGAAGAGAAGGAGAAAGGAGGGATTGCTGTTGCTGGTGCTGCAACCTTCGGCTCATCTGGTAGTAAACCCAGTAGACTGCATGTAACCGGCCATGTCCACCTCTCCCTTCCACAGAATTTTTTTGAGGTTATGAGAGAGGAATATCTGTAATGTGATAGTGTGATGCATGATATGAGTAAGTGCGTTATAGTACTGGGGGCTTCATTGCAGTGTGGACATAATGGATTGCTTGTGAGTTATGCCTTGTGCTGGTATTGTGGCAGGGATGGATGGTGATCATATCATTGTCTGCCTAGGTGTCTCTCTGGGTAAGATAGTTTCAGAGGGGTGTATGTGTAGTGGGCCTTCGTGAATGATGCTGTTTGGTTGCAGGTTTTATATGGCTGTAGGTAAGTGTTTATGTATCTGGTTTTTGAAGTGTGGTTTAAAATGGAGGAGGGGGGATGTTGCTGGGATGCTGTTTTTAGATTTGGGTAGTTGTTCATTAGTTGTTTCTTAGTATAGGTGGATGATGCAGTTTGAAAGGTATTACTGGTCTCGGGAAGCAGCAATAAAAAGTGTATCTCTCGTTTTCACAGAATCTTAAAATGTAAATATTTTTCCTTCTTCAAGTAAGTGATCGGTGTTTGTGGTCATGGTGCATCCTGTTATTATTCTCAAGGCATTTCTTTGTGTTTATTTAAGATTTGTTTGTTATTAAGGTTGGGGCATCACTTCGGTAAGCACGGTTCGCAGCAGTTCTAACAAATTATTTATAGACAGTTTTCCTGGTTTCACTTCGTTGTCGAAAAGCAGCGCCTTTGAGTGTCTCATGGTGTCGGTTTGCGAGATGCCCTTGGAGTGATATATGTATCATGAGAAAAGGTTATGTGTTTGAGTCCAAACGAATTCCTAATTGTTTTGGATATCTTTGTATTGAGAGAAATTGATTACAAATGTAACCTTGAGGGTGCGTTTGGGACTGATTGAATACAGTCACAAGACTTACTTGAAATATCTTGAAAATAAATTCTGTATCATAGTACTTCACTTTTTGTGGAAATTTCTTAAAATAATTTGGATGCTATATGCTACCACCGTTTTTGCGGAAGTTAAAAAAAAAGAAAAAAAGGATTTGTTACTCCATACTACCATCATTTTCTGTGGAAATTTCTTTAAATTATTTGAATGTAACATGGTACCATCATTTTTGCTGGCATCTCAAACATTGTCAAGTTGTTATTTGCTGCCTTGGTCTTTTGTGGAAACTTTTAATACTGACCACTTTTTTACTGTCGACCATCATTTTTTTTTTTTTTACAGATCTACAATTGATCAAAAATGTTTGTTGCTACAATCAACTTTGGCTGTAGTTTAAATATTCATCAAACTCTAACTGGTTACATAATTTTTGGAAGCTTCCGTTATTGTCATATTCTAACTTGCTACCAAAATTTTTGTGGAAATTTTTAATATTGGCCAAATTGTTGCTCTCTATCATCATTTTTTTTTTGAAAATTCTAATACTGATCAAGTGAAGGCGTCCACGGGATGGAAAGCTGAATCGCGCCTGAAGTCAAAAGGGAAAGCACTATAATATGATTAAGGATCTGCAGGTATCCCTTTGGCCTTCAGGCGCAATTCAGCGTTCCACCCAGCGAATGTCTTCACATGATATCCGGCTGTGTGAAGAGGAAATTGGTTGCGTTATGTGGGGAGTCAGTCATTCTGGTTTGGCTGAGTCAATTTTGTAGTGAATATAGTTAACAACCTTGAGGCCCGACACTTGACGGTGCATAAAAATATAAATGCAGTAAAACATGTCCCTGAGGGCTCCACATGCATCGACACATGGGATGGCATGTTCTCGACTTGGCTGTGGTCGGTTGCCTATAAACTTTGTCATGAATCATTGCTTGTATCCAGCTGCCGAATGAATCAGTTATCTGGAAAATCGCAATATACTGGACATCATCGCCAATGTGAGACTTCCTATTTCCTGCCTGGGCATGACAGTCTCCTTTCTGCCTCTTATGATGACAGGCGGCTCCTTTAACTTGTTATGCCATTTGTCACTAACTCCTTTAGTTTGCTAATTGTGCATCGAGGATTTATTGTTGGTGATATGCCCTGGAGCGAAGGCAATATAGTTATGTGCGGAACTGAATGTTCTTCAGTGTATGTAGAAGTGGTTGTTGATTATTACATTGTCATAAAATGGAATTTGGTTACTAGATGTAGTGAAGAACGATATCATGAAATATTCGTAATATTGGCCAGAAGGTGCACGAAACTGAGGTGAAAAAGTGATATACAGCGAACCATACAGTTGCAATTGCTTGTTTTTGGAAACACACAGTGGAAGAGAAAGTGTGCTGAGAATTATATATTTATTAGGGCAATGCTGTAGCACGAAGGTGGAAGGAAGGAAAGTGTGTTCAATCCTTGTCGTGTCTGAGGCTCATTTATTGGAAATATGCAGCATTTTCTCAATCATTTCGACATTTTTCCGCATGAATAAAGTATTTGACAATAATAAAGTTGAATTTTACCTCACATGATTGCCAGGGAGCCTGTAAAGAGGAGCATTTGGACCATTATTATTATTATTATTATTATTATTTGTGTGTGTGTGTGTGTGTGTGTGTGTGTGTGTGTGTGTGTGTGTGTGTGTGTGTGTGTCAGCTAGATCAATTGCTATTTGGCCAGTGTGTACATGTTGCAGTACCTCGTGTGAGCATAAATTTGCATGAATATTGGTACTTTGTGTGTTATATTGGCGGTTGAGCTTGCACTGATGGCCTGGTGCCCTGGAGACCCACAGGTGAGCATGTTAAAACAGAATTTAGTGCTGCGTTGGATGTTTATTTAGAAGCTGATTTTGAGCACGTACAATTAAACAGGTGCAACAGGATCTCACTTCTATATGAGGTACCCCGGCCCTTGAAATGTTGGAGGTGTACTTTATTTTCACCAATGTCTACAGAGAGAGAGAGAGAGAGAGAGAGAGAGAGAGAGAGAGAGAGAGAGAGAGAGAGAGAAATGAATCAATGTATACGACGGAAAAAAGACAGTGAAAAAAGAAAAGACATATCGTCTCGTATCTGGAGCTCCATTTGTTTTGTTGACATGAGAGAGAGAGAGAGAGAGAGAGAAAGTACTAGTGACTGTAGGGTGCTTAAATAATACCTCTCTGTCTGTCTGTCTCTCTCTCTCTCTCTCTCTCTCTCTCTGCATCCAATCTTCTCTCCATGCATCTCTCCCTCCCTCCCTCCTTTCCTCCCTTCATCTCTCTTTTCCTCCTTACCTCCCTGCATATCTCCCTACCTCCTTCCCTCCCTTCAATCCACTCTCCTCCCTACAATTCTCTCTCTCTCCTTTCCTTCTTGAATCTCGTCCTCCCTCCGTCTCTCCCTTTTTCTTTCCTCCTGTATCTTTTCCTGTCTCCCCCTTCCTACCTTCCTTTTCACTACTCCCTTGCCAGTCTTTCTACCTTCTTCCATCCTCCCCTTATTCTTTCCTCCTCCCCACGTCCCACCTTCTCAATTTCCTACATTCTTTCTCTCTCTCTCTCTCTCTCTCTCTCCTTACCTCACTGTCTGTCTCTCCGTCATATTGCTGTCACTTTCCACCCTATGCTATGACTGAATGGCTGCTGTGTGTGTGTGTGTGTGTGTGTGTGTGTGTGTGTGTGTGTGTGTGTGTGTGTGTGTGTGTTCCTTTCCTCCTCTGCTTTCTCCCATCCTCATCTACAGTATTACTCACTTCCTTCTTCCTTTCCTTCTTCTGTACGTCATAGCTAATTCTTTTACTTATGGAATGTCTCACTGTTTCCATTTCCATACTTCATTCTTTACTCATTCATTTCCAGTCCTCGTTTCCCATTCTTTCATTCCTCCTTTCCATCTCTCCTTTCATCGTCCTTTCACCCCCTCTTTCCCACTCAACTCCTCATCCTTTTCTTTTTTCTTATTATTTTTAGGCAAAGAAGAAGGAAACAAAGGCCGGGAACCCAAAAATCGTTCCCTCCAAGAAAAACAAAATCTATACAACGGAAAGCCAAATTATAAGTGAAATCACTCCCCTTAGTTTACGTGCCAAGTAATGTTTGAAGGAGAGTACACGGGAGTACAGAGGAAGTATCCCACAGATAACAAAAGGCCTGTTTTTCATGACGATGTTAGTTGCTGGAAGAAAAAGGCTATTGCTACTAAAATCTAACTTGTCTGTAAGAGAAAACTGGTTACAGCGGCAGGAAAAATGTAGGAAAAAAAAAAAACACCATTCTTGTTAGAAAGAACGAGCACTGAGCTTTTATATGAGGAGTGACTAAGCAATATGTAGTATCTATTCTACAGATATGTAAATCAAAAATATAATTCCTGAACGTTCCCGTTATTAATAAAAAGTCTCACGGTTGTCAGGTTCACTTCAACATGGAAAAAAACATCAACACTGAGTTAGTAACCGCTTATAGACTCAAGATATTTGTCTGGGCAAAGTTTAAACGTATCAATAATTTTTGCACTAACTACTCTTGCTTTTGGCCCATTCCATTGTTCCACTAAGCAAAGATTAATGTGTGTTTTCTCTATATTAGTTTTATATCGCTTGCTTTTGAGTTTCATTCCATTATTTCTAGTTACAGTATCAGTCTGTATTTAAAAAAAAATATCATATCAAACATATTCAAATTTGTTAAGAATTTTACATACTTGTATCAGATCTCTCCGTCGTCACTTTTTCAGGAAAATCATTTTCTGTTCCTTTAGTGGCTCATCGCTGGGTAAACTTCGAAGGATGGGATAATTTATTTGGCGCTTCACTGCGCTCTCTCTAGCCTGTCTTCTTCCATATTACAATTCGAGGACCATTGATGCGCAGAGTATTTTAGGTGTTATCTAACTAATGACGAATAAAGCTTCACAGTTACATCGGTTTGGCCATGTGGAGAGGATGGAGAGCGAGAGACTGACGAGGAGAGTGTATGTGAGCGAGATGGAGGGGAGAGGAGGAAGGGGGAGGCCAAGGATTAGGTGGAGGGATATGGAGTGGAGAGGTATATGAGAGAGGGGTGTGTAAACTGGGAGCATGGTAGTGAAATGGCGGGGAACAGGGCGACATGGAGGCGATTTGTTTGAGGTCACCCCTTATGGGATTAAGGTGTTTGGCAATAGATAGAAACTAGTGCTCATGGGCCCTTCGGGCCCCTCGCACTTGCTCCTGCGGAGGGCTCTCGCGTTTATGTGCCGCTCTAGTGTAATGTTGTCACTTGGATTTTTTGCAGCTAACCAATTGATCGTGTTATTTGCAGCTTCGGGAATGGAACCCTACCTCTGGCCAAAAAATTCTACGTACATCCTATTCCGGGCTTCGGGAGCAGCGTGTGTTGGTCAAAATGTGATCGCTCATTAAATATAGTAAAAGTTTTTCAATCGTGATGGGACCAAGTTTTTTCACATCAGCGAATTTTTTGCGATTTCTGTGCCAATTTTGGTGCGATTTGAATGTGTAGTTTCGGCTGCCGAAAATACACACATACAGAGACAGACACACGCCTACTGCTACAGTATATTAGATACGAAATATCGGGCGTATTATGATCAGAGTTCCCTGTGATGAAGCCAAGCATGTTGTTTGCATTGTCACTGACTGTTATACACTGTTTTGAGATTTTGCGGTTGTTAGTGATATAAACTTCTAAATCCTTCTCGTCCTTAACTTCGTCACTGGGGTATCAAACAAGCCGGATTCATATATAATGTTTTTCTTCTTTTTCTTCTTCAAAATGCATTACCTTACATTAATTGACATAACATTTTATCTGTCAACTTTCTTGTAATATTGCTTTCTCCTTTCTTAGTATCTGTTTTCCCTCTTTTCCCATTTTCCTCCTCTCCTTTTCGCTCCTCTCCTCACCTCTTCGCTTCTCGAACGTGTGGTATTATCTTATTTTTTTTTTCTCGTCAAAGGGATGCACTTTGGCCAGAAAAAAAAAAAAATATGAAAACTGTAATGCTAGGTGAAATTAGGCTCGACTTCTCGTTCCTATTTCACCCAACGTGGAGCGGGGTCCTCTTTCGAGACCGGAGCTAGTGCAATAAAGAGAGGCAGGACACAAAAACTCTCGGCAACAACCTTTACACGTATATTACCACAGTCAGACACAGGACAAATCAGCAGATATTACAACACAATATAGAGCAATATAAAACCTTATCTAGGATATGTGCATCTCGCAGGATACTTGCTTTTCTGATACTAATGACAACACAACAATCCTAGTGTATCAGGAGTGCAGTAAATATAGGTGCGCGCGGGGTTAGAACGGCTAGGAGAAAGTTATGATAATACTGGAAGGCGGCAGATATTAGCCGTGAAGTTTATATGGTTTCCACTAGCCAAGATACTTTGGTAAATAGCTCTGGTCCTTGATTTACACTTACTTGAGATTTAGGAGCGAAAGCGAATAGTAAATAAGATTTTATGGGTAGCGTGGGGAAGGAGAGAATACTGTTAATATTTCCTCTCACGATATTCCTTCGCCGTAATGGGAGTATGACTTTGTAGGCACAGGCTATTAATTATATAACAGAGATGTCCTCACGGGTATAGTCCATAGATCTCGGTTCACAGCGTGGGGAAGGATAGAATACTATTAATACTTCTTTTCACAATATTCCTTCACAGCTAGTCAATAGATCTCGTTTCACAGCGTGGGGAAAGATAGAATACTATTAACACTTCCTTTCACAATATTCCTTCACAGCAATGGGGGTATGTCTTTAAAGGCATATGCTTATTAATTATATAACAGGGATGGCACTCGCACGTATAGTCATTCAGATCTTAGTCCACGTTCTCGCCCTTTAACTTCTCACTGTGATCTGATTTACCCCGATATGCACTACATGAATTCACTGCACAACACTTACTCTAGGGGAGAGTCACACTTAACCTAAATCACTCATGTTACATTATCACTCGTATTCATCAGGGAGATGGACAGGAACATGACATCGGTGATCCGGCTGAGCTAGGGGCACCGTCAATGCGGGGCGTGCCGAGAGGGCACGGGGCGGCTCGCAAGGGCTTCCTCTCGTGTCCTGGGCTCCCTGTGGCTCCCGGACTTGGCTCCGGCGTGTGGCCCTCGGAACTGGGGCCGAATAGCTCCAGGAACCTCTGTGACAGGTCCCGGCGTCGTGGGGGCGTGGAGAGGTCTCGCCCGGGTGTTCTGAGGAAAACCGAGAGAGACGGTGGGCTGCGGTCTCCAACGTCTAGGGGCGCCGTCAGGGGAGGACTACGGCAGCGACTTTCACTGGGGTCCGTCAGGTGCGTCTGCTCTAGAGCCAGGCGTAGAGAACAGAGACCAGGGGAGGCTGGGAGGCCTGCCCGGGATACTCTGGGACAGAGAGCCTGGACTTCAGTCTCCGGCCGTGGGGACGTCCCTCTCCTTTGCACGCCCTCGGAGCGACCATAGATCGTCTCACGAGGCTGGGAGCGACCATAGATCGTCTCACGAGGCTGGGAGCGACCATAGATCGTCTCTACCTGGACACTGTGGGAGCGACCATTGATCGTCTCTACCTAAGCACTGTGGGAGCGACCACTGATCGTCTCTACCTGGACACTGTGGGAGCGACCATTGATCGTCTCTACCTGAGCACTGTGGGAGCGACCATTGATCATCTATACCTGGGCACTGTGGGAGCGACCATTGATCGTCTCTACCTGAGCACTGTGGGAGCGACCATTGATCGTCTCTACCTGAACACTGTGGGAGCGACCATTGATCGTCTCTACCTGAGCACTGTGGGAGCGACCATTGATCGTCTCTACCTGAGCACTGTGGGAGCGACCATTGATCGTCTCTACCTGGACACTGTGGGAGCGACCATTGATCGTCTCTACCTGAGCACTGGGGGAGCGACCATTGATTGTCTCTACCTGGACACTGTGGGAGCGACCATTGATCATCTCTACCTGAGCACAGAGGGACCATTGATCGTCTCTACCTGTACACTGTGGGAGCGACCATTGATCGTCTCTACCTGAACACTTTGGGAGCGACCATTGATCGTCTCTACCAGAACACTTTGGGAGCGACCATGGATCGTCTCTACCTGAACACTGTGGGAGCGACCATGGATCGTCTCTACCGAAACACTTTGGGAGCGACCATAGATCGTCTCTACCAGAGGGGCGCCATCCGGAGTTTGAGTTCTAACTTCACCCCTAGCTAGCTCAGCAATTCCGCCACGCGAAGGTAGTGTCCTTCTCCTACGGTGGCGGCGGCGTGGTGGCTGCATGTCACAGGGGCGCACGGCCCGGGCTGACATGCGTCACTGTTGCCCGGAGTGGTGGTGGCTGGTGGCGGCTACCCCGTGGGGTCCGTGTGGGGGTGTCGGCATATTTGCGGGCAAACTATGTTGTTCTTGGTTTGCCCTGTCGTCGGGGATACTATGGTATTCTTCGGGGGCACTGTTCAAGCCACGCATTTTAAAAACATTTTTCTACATTAAACTTCATATGCCATTTTTTACTCAGAGAGAGAGAGAGAGAGAGAGAGAGAGAGAGAGAAAGAGAGAGAGAGAGAGAGAGAGAGAGAGAGAAATAGAGAGAGAGAGAGAGAAAGAGAGGGAGATTTTCAAACCAAGCTATGGAGGTAATAACACTAAAACCAAAAAATTGGTATAGTAAATAACTAACCATATGATTTATACACTGAACGAAAGGGACGAAAGAGGGATGTGTGGACCACTTGTGAGCAAGATCTTTGGTATATTCCACGGGACTGTGATTTGGGTGTGAGATGGAAAAACTTGACTGAACAACTCTTTTAACATGCCGCCAAGCTCTAGATCACGGAGAGTGAACGTGAAAATGCTGAAGAATACCATGCCAACCTAAGACTGTTTGAGGTTATACGAAGACTTAACATCACTGAGAATAGCTTGGAGGTTGTCAGCCGTGCGGTCTGTGCTATTCGCTGCTGCCGCCCTCTGCACCTTCCCCTCACTGTCACATAGGCGGCCATCCCTCACCAATCACTTGTTTGACGAGCAGCGAATCTCGTATGGACATAGAATTCCTTTACTATGGCAGCTTGGGAGGTATAAATAGCAGTGAATGATGTAAACGTGTAACTGGCAAACCAAGATGTTAGCATGTTTGTAAAAGGTGTCTGCAGCGGATGGCGGATATTACTGAAATATTTATCTTGACATGGTGCTGAAAATGCAGGATGAGAATGGAATACGTGGCGCACACACACACACACACACACACACACACACACACACACAGAGCGAAAGAGAAATATATAATAGGTGCCCATTAAACCTATTTTCTGTCGAACCCCAGTTTTCTATCTAACAAAATTTTGGCCAAACTTCGTTGACTAAAAATCTGCAGGGCCAGATGAGGTGAAGCCAGAATTGTAGGTTACATATAATTATTACATAGCTAAACATAGCTAAACATGTATACTGAAACTAGTTCAGTGTTATAACTGGGTATTACAAACAGGAAATATACCAAGGGACTGGATACTAGCTAACATCAAAATTAGTCCAAAACTCAACACCAGCAGAAGGCCAAGAGCTTTAACTAATTCTCCGTACACAATGTTCATGCCGGTTATAGAGGTAAAATATAAAGCCCCATGAAGAGATGCGGTGAAATTCAAGATATAAACAGACACAAGAGTAAAGGACAATATATTTATTTTGAATCTATTTATTTATATAAAAGAGCGGCGTTGTTTGTTTGTTTGGCCTTCAGTCACGCCCAAACCAAGGGCCAGAGACCCCCAGACCTATATAGATTCTGAATCAGGGCAACCCAAGGGATGGTTTTAGGGGGTCAAAATTCAGATCTGCGTCATACAAGGTCACTGGTAGAATGTTCGCCTTTTTGACCCGGACAGTGTCGGGTACCCTGCAACCCAATTTTTGGCATGTGGAGACCTCACACGACCTCCAGTTCGGACATAGGCTATGTGTGGTTGACCTCCGAGGTCGTTTGAAGTCACCAGTTGGAGGTCATTTGAGGTCACCAGTAATACAAGCTCGAACGAATGGACTCAGGGAAGCCAAATTTTTAGCATGGGAGACTCACGTGACCTCCAGTTCTGGACATATATGAGGTCACCGGTCAGAGGTCACTTGAAGCCACCAGTAATAGTAAGCAAGTGCACACAAAGACTGTGCGTTCAAGTCTGCAGAAAGCTGAAATAGAAAGTTCCTGGACCTCTTATAATCCCATCTTCAAAAACATAAGAGGTGACTTGGTCTTTCTGGAGAAGAAAGATTGAGCTAGAACAAATAGGGATTGGGAGTGTTCTCCTTTTTTGGCCTGGCAACGCCGGGTACCCCTGTTAGTTAGGGTATACAAACGCTTATGAAAAAAAGTCACTCATGGCTATGCTTCCAGCCTCTCACTGAAGCCTTTAGGCTCAATAAAAAGAGAAAAGATGATACTCATACTAAAAAGCTATAAAATAAATCCCAAGATAATAGATGTAATCAGCTAAATACATCAGAATGACAAAACATACATAGGAGGTTATGCCTAAAATATCAGTGCCGGTTCTAGACTCCTCCAATTGGAGGGGCAGCTACACATATTGATGGGGCACACAGGCGTAGCCAAGGTGGGCCATTTCTCTTTTCCTCCACTTCTCCCTTTCTCCCTTCCTCCATGTCCACTTCATCTCTCTTCCTCCTGTTCCTTCACTCCTCCCTTCCTCTGTCTCAGATTAGTGATATATCAGTAAGCTAAATTAATACATGCAAAAACAAATAATGCATTTTTTAAAGTGCTATAAGAAATTAAGCTAACATAATTTTGATATATACAAAATCCTGTACATTGTAGAAGGCAAACGTGCAAAACTCAGGTGAAATAGCATTATGATAATGATATTTCTCCCTTCTTTTCTATGATTGATTCACTTTCAAGTATGAACATGAACTAATAATCTCAACCATAGCAAGTAAATAGTGTTCACATTTCTTTAAATAAGCTGTGAAAAGGAAGACCTTATTTTTTTTTTTTACTGTTTTAACAAAAATAAACCACTTCCATTACAGCAATATAACACTTAAGTTGATAAAATAATAAAGCACTAGGCAAACAACATCAAGGCAGATTACAAGCAAGGAAAATATAAAAGACGTTTTTTTTGTTTTATTGATTTTACAAATTAAGCACTAATATAGTAAATCTTAAGGCACTAACACAACATTCCGTTTCTCATTAAATTAGGCAAAATAACATAAAGGCAGAAATTGATGTCGCAGAACTTTAGGATTCAATTACTTTACAGCACTAACCGTCTTTATATCAGGAAATGTTTTTCCCATAAAATAAGGCAAACATCAAACCAGAAACTTCTGCCATAGAACTTAAAATCTTAAGCTTATAGCACCAACCGTCTGCACTTTTTTGCAAAGCATCTTACAAATTCATTCATATTTAGACTTTTAGTTATTGTTTTTTCATGGGCCATGATCACTCAAATTCTTTCTTTCTGTCATGTAGCATACCGCATCGCAAAGGAGTCAGCACTCGTGACAGGCGTGGAGGAATGAGCTCTTACGTGATGCTAGATGACACTCCAATAACTCAGCGCTGTGGCATACAGTACACCTTATGCAGTTCAGGAAATAGCTTGTTTGTACTCTTGCAAATATTTACATATGGTAGATATGTGTAGCATCACTACCGCTGGGAAAATTTCTTAAGTAACATAGGTTTTGCAACATGTATTTCGTTTCTCAAACTCATATAATCAGATTCTTTGTTATTATCGGCGAAGTCTTTGCAAATGACCTAGAGAGCTGAAATCCAGACATGAACTTGACTTAGGCACTAAGCAGGACATAGACTATCATAATAGCCAGGTTATTCATAGGGAAATCTGTTTTCCATTATTTTCAGCTATTGCTCTGCCTAGGATGTTGAGAAATTAACTCTCTTAAGAGACTGACAAAGGGAGTGATGGTGGGATTATCAGAATCCTTATGCCCAACAGTGGAGAGCACAATGTATTTTCAGCTAGTTGTTTACTCTCATGGTTCTCTTCACTCTTTGAGAAGGAGAGTTACATATAGAAGCCTCAGAATCATCAAAACCAAGAATCATCTTCTCGCAGACCTTTCAGCGTTTGTAAAGCTGGCATCAATAACTTCCCTAGCACTGCACATATCAACGCACAATACTGAGCCTGCAGCAAGGAACTGGCTGGTTTCAGAGAACCAAGTACTCGATAAAGAAAATGACCAGTTGCAAAAAAAAAATCTGTCTCTTTAGCTGTACCTGAAGGCCTGATGCTTCTGTAACATTACGTTCATTGTTTCTTCTTCATCCTCAAGAAACCTCAGGACAGAATGTTGAGGATTAGCATCCTTATTTTCTACTATGCACTTTTTTTCACATCATAATGATTAATTTTATTTCTAGGAGCCTTCCTTTAGCGATGAAGTACGATAATTATCATACTGTTAGTACATTTACAGTGAGAACGATGACAGTGGTCTGCAGCACATTTCATATACTGGATAATATGCATTTGGGGGAGGGGAGGAATCGAAAAATTTGGTGGGGCATTGCTCCCCCGTGCCCCCCTCTCTAAAACCGGCCCTGACAAATATTATTGGAGAAATGGATATCAGAAGTGGATTAAGACAGGGTTTTACGGGATCGACCACCTTGTTTCATATGATAACCCACCTAATACAACATATATAGGCTACATACCGTAAATATACATACAGTACATATACTGGTGTATATATATATATATATATATATATATATATATATATATATATATATATATATATATATATATATAAAATGGGCCAGAATTGATATGAAACATGTATTGGACCAATAAATAAATTTTTTTTTTTTTCAACATTGGGTTGAGATAGGAAATATACTGTCGGCCCAATCTATGTATTGCTGATGAAGCCAATACCAGAACTCAAACAGTTAACTACTGAGTGATATGGAATTAAAACACCATCCATCACAGATCATTTTGATATTTCCGGCTACTGGGAATATATTTTATAAAATATCCAAATTTCGGTACAGGTGGGCAACTGTCATGCTGTAACTGTCATGCAACTGGCATGCTGTAAAACAAATATTATAATTTTGATAAAGTTTTTATGGAACTGAACAAATCTTTTCCAGCTTGACTAGAAGATCATATATGATAATACTAAAGGGGCATTGGTACACACTCACAATATACATAACTGGGTCTATAAAACTGTCAGAGTTGCATTGCTGTATAAAGAGGTCGTCCGTGGCTTGGTGGATGGATGCACTTATGATGCGAGGGGAACTGGGTCTGAGTCCCACACCGAACAAGTTGAATTTCAGTTGCTACATTTCCAGACACTTCATTACTTGGCGATAGTGCTGGACTTGAGGCGAGATTGAGCCCTGACAACATAATGTATGTCTGTAGATACATGTAACCTGAGCTTGAGATCAATGTTGCACCGACTTTACTATTTCTGGGAAGAGCTGTCAGATTCAGGGAACTTTACGCTGGCACTCAAAAAGGACAAGAGGTTCGAATCCCCCAAAGTTTTTGTTTGTTTGTTTAATAAAGGAATGAAAAGCAACACGTTCACAAAGCCATTCCCTCTAAGGAAGAAGAAGTCAATTTCAAGATCCATTCGTTTCAAGATGTCTAAACACATTGATTTTTGTAAATTAGTTCAGTTACACCCAAACAAGACACGATTAATGCTTGTTTCACTGACCCATTATAAATCCCGAATTGGGTCCCATACATCCCAGGGTGAAGAAGTGGATAACGTATATATGCTGAACCGATATTCCCAACCAGATTATACATCACTGGTCCAATATATTAGAAAGGGTGGTCAGGTTAACCTTATTAGATATGTCAGACTTTGGTTTAGACTATACTGACTGAGAAGCAACAGCAGTCGGAGAGTAGGAAGTAGTTGTGGGGATATCAGTAAGAGTTGGAATCGTAGTAGTTGTGGGGATATCAGTGAGAGCTGGAACGTACAGGAGGGACGCAGACGAGGAGGCAGAACGAGTGACAAGAGAGCTGGAGTCGGAGTAGCATGCAACTCCCTAACTCTTCTTCCTAAATGCGTAAAAGGATATGCCCTCCGTTGTTTTTGCTGTGGAGATATCTTTCTCCTCCTTCGGCCTGGAAACAACCCTTTGATGAACTGAAGTGAGCACCCTCACAATGAATGCGACATTCAGTCACGGACGTACACCCTCTCAAAAATTTTTTCGGCTTACCCTTGCTCTGATTACCCTTCGCAACGATCACTGTTACAGACGGCGAGAATTAGTGGTGTGGTTGGTACGCTGTACCTCTCTCCCTCTCCCACTGGATATCATCATTAGCTTGGACAAACTAACACACACCAGCAACACAGGGCCAGGGATACCAACCACGCACAGTAATTCAGGAGTTGTTTCAGAATGCCTCGTGGGGTGTGGCATAATGTATCGTGCTGTAAAGGGTGCCGGAATATTTTTTTATAGCCTGTACAATGGTCAGCAGAATGACCGACAGTTGCATACTTTGCCAACTACCAAGCTAGAACCCTGACAAGACTTGTCCAGTGTGTCCATAAATTTGGCATTTCTATTATCTAAGAGGGTTAGAGATATACGGACGTCCATTAAGACATACATAACCAACTTTGACTCTGGAAGGAGAGTACCTTTGCCAAAGTCAAGACAGTTGTCGCGGTCTTCTTTCCTCGCGTCTCCCCTTTGAATTGGGTTAAGAACCTGGTATCAGTGACATCCTGCACAGCAAGTTCACGTACGAAATCGTCCCTCTTCCTTGCATGGAATTCATGGGAGTGAGGGGATCCTGGGGCTCAGCATCGTAACAGTGAAGCATGCATAGCTCTCAGTAATTCTTTTAACCTGAGCAGAACTTACTGTTTTTGATAAGGCTTCCACAAAACAAGTTTTTTTTTTTTACCTGTTAAACTTCACCATTTGTTTTTCCTTACTCATTTCTTTTTACTTCCTCCGTTCTGTTATAAAAAAAAATAAAAAAACAGCCATAAATTACTTTCTTGATCTAGAGGGGGGGGGTCATTCAGTCCGTGTAACAGTTCTTGAGGGTCGTCAAAGGAGCCACCTCCCTCCCTAAGTATGGGAGAAGCAGGAGGGGAGTGGACATAGTAAACCACCCCCCTCTCGGGGGAAGTGGAAAGAAAGAGAAAAGTTGTTGCAAGCGAAAGTGACCCAGGACAGAATAGCTAAGGCTGAGATTATCTTCTTAACCCACTCCAGGGAGGCCCGACCATGTGCTTACGCACCCAGAGCAATCAGTGGGTGGGGACCCTCCGTGGGCAGGAGGCAAAGACAATTCCTATACAAAGGTAAAGAAATCTACCGTACCAGACACAGGGAAGGAAGGAAAACCAGGAGGTAAAAAAAAAAGAAAAAAAAAGTACTGGTGGGGCAGCCCTAAAAAGTTAAGTGGAGAGAGCAAAGGAGCACACGGCCACATTCTCCGCGACCATGTATAGAAGTCCTACATAATCCCATACTGTTCAGGTACTAATAATAATTATTTCATGTAAGGAACGACTTGTAGGTACTGAATTATTGAAATATTATTATATAAGACTAAAAACCTAAACAGGCTTTATTATCATATATGACATAACCTAACCATATCCAAACATAAATGGTTAAAACACCTCGATCAACAGAAAACCAGCGACTGCAACTATGTAATGCCTCACTACACACCTGCACTCATCACCTGCTGACTATCAGACAAGGCACATGTATTAAAACAGGAGACATCAGTATATCAGAGAACAAGAAGCGATGCCAAGGCACAGCAAACCCGTTCCCAGCAGTCATTTAAGTACTTACGTATAATCACAACGGGATATCTAGTCAAATATGTCACATATCAGATTTGGAGTAAATCGGGTGAAAATTGACGATTTAACCCCATTGTTGAAATTTCAGGCACATACCCGCCTGACACTGACCCCCACCGGCTTAACGGGGGAGGGGTCCCCCCCCCGATGTAATGATGCATGTTATGGGATGCAGATTTGAAAGATGTACCTCTTAGGTTATGGTTTGCATGTCAATATGGCGCGACGAATGCCTCCTAGTAAGTCCCATTTCTCCACCCTCTCCACGATGGCCAAAAGCATCTCAAGTGCTTCTCTTGACATTTTTCGATCACATCCACATCAACACCACAACGTTCGAAGAGAGGGTCTGTATTTTTATACAGGAAAATCATCAGATAAATTACCAATATGCCGAAAATCGAACCCGGGACTCACAGGTAAGAGCCCAACAGCGTACCATTACACCACGACCAAGTAATTATTCTCTGATGTTGTCACAATCTTGTAACCAACGTCCCTCCGCCCCCACTGTGGGCATCAAGCAGGATGAGTTAACTAGCTTGGCACTGGGCAAGTAGATGCTTTTAATCTATCCCAAGCACTTACGGCAAGTCAGAATGAAGAGAGAACCTATATTTTTACACAGGAAAAATCTTCAGAGAAATTACCAATATGCCGAGAATCGAACCCGGGACTCTCAGATGAAAGCCTGGTCGTTGGTGTAGTGGTAAGTCATTCGGCTCTCATATCTGTGAGTCCCGGGTTCTGATTCTCGGCTTATTGGTAATTACTCTGATGATTTTTCCTGTGTAAAAATACAGGTTCTCTCTTCATTCTCTGACTTGCCGTAAGTGCTTGGAATAGATTAAAAGCACATCTACTTGCCCGAGTGCCAGGGGTTAACTTCACTCCTCTTCAGGCCCACAGTGGGGGCGGAGGGACGTTGGTTACAAGATTGTGACAACGTGCAGGGAAACTTTTACCTGGTCGTGGTGTAGTGGAAGGCTGCCTAGGCCTCTCACCTAGTGAGTCCTGGGTTCGATTCTCCGGCATATTGGTAATTTGTCTGACCACAACGTTCATTCCTCATTTGTTCGTCTGTTTTTCCAAGTAATTCCACATCCACACCACCACCATTACAACACTCCTTTACTTCCCTCAGTTGTTTCTCTTTATCTACTAGAAAATTCCATATCCACTTCAATACCACACCACTCCATTGCCTCTAAATTTTGTCTGTCATGTCTGTCTCCTCACGTAAGTCCACATCCACATCACCACCACAACGCTCCCTCACTTCCCCAGTTGTCTGTCTGTCTCATACATCATGTTCTCTCATTAGATTCATGTCCTCTTTTAAACCTTACGTTCTCTCCAAACGTTTATACTCACTCACTTGCTTACGAATTTTTTAAGGTTTTCATTTTCTTGGGTTCCATGAAGCTTACGCTCTGTGTTAACTTCATGTTTTCTCTTAATGCCTCCGTTTTCTTTCATTTCGCCCGATTGAGTTGCCGGTTAGGCGTTATGTTCAATATTCCTAAAAGACATTCGAAAAACAAGCAAATTTTGTGATGACGTCACATTTGACGTAAGTTCTAACGCAATGGTGTTCAGTGTAGGCCGTGCTGTTAAGTAGAAGGTTGTAGGACGGCTTCTCCTTGGGACATTTTTCTTCATTAAAGGTAAATAAATATGTGCAAAAAATCGTAGTATCTTAATTTAGTCTTCGGTTAAAACGCACGGGAGCCAGGTGTGGGTTAATTTAAACCAGAATGATAAGTGTAATGTGAGTTAGTTTAAACTGGAGCCGTGCTGTGCAGTGAAGTGAGTGCTGATTACTTTTCTGGGATATTTTTCTTTCATTAAAGTATATGTTAAGAAAATCGCGATACATCATCTTATAACAGTCTTGATAAGCAAGTGAGTAAACATGGATGGACTTAAGCCAGGATGAGAGGTGTCTTAATGGGTTTGTGTTTTTCGAAATATAAACTGACAGAGAAGCTTGTAGTTGGGTGTGGTTGTTTGGTAGCTTCATAGTGGTTAATCTAGGGGGCGTTGGAAATTTCGTGGCAGTTCTAACTTAGCGACCTATTCTGAAAACTATCACTGCCTATCGTAGTCTGTCGTGAAGGCCAAGGATACAGAGCAGAGTCGAATTATTCTGCCCTACCCTAGTTAGCTAGCGCGGGTGGTGGTCTAAGTGTGCCTGGTGCGAATGTGGTAATGTTGCTATTCTTACTATGATTACTATGGATTACTGTTGCTAATACCGTTATTACTGTTGCTATTCTTACTGCTGTTCTATTGTTGGTACAGTATTATGATAACGATTCTCTGGTAAACATACTGTTTTACCTTAAGCAGTAGGAGCACCATGCCAAATCACTTTTTTTTTTTTTTTCTGAGTTGGTTGATGGAAGTTTTCCACATGAAATTTCTCTTCCTTGTTTTTTAGTCATGTTCACTCTGCTATTATCAACTGTTTCTCAAGCGTAATGATGGACACTTGCCCCAACAGACGTCCCGGTCGCCTTTTCGTACCTCTTATTACCTTACCTTTTAACCTTATATAAAACCTAACCAGACCTAACCTAACAATTTATCCTAAGAGGCCAGTATAATCTTGCCTCCGAACATGTGATCGACAAGCACTAAACGAAGCACCGGGTTAGAGCTGCTTCAGTATTCGAGTGAGAACGTTGGACTTACCCCTGAGTATCGTTTCCTCTTGACAGTCACATGTTCGGGGGCAAGTGTGTCAGTGCCCTTACATGTACTATCAACCAAAATTCGAATATGTATTTTTCAGTCCGCCATCACAAGCGTCGATGAGGCATAAGGAATTTGATAAAGGGGGAAAACGCCAACAGAAAACAATTATCACCATAAAAATAATCAGAAAATACAGAAAACGAACTGGAATAATAGGAATTTAATTGGAAACGTCCTTCTGCTGCTTAATGTAAAACGTTTCTTTATTCCATTCTCCAACTGGTATTACGTTTATAGTTTTTATTACTGTTATTACTGATATTACTATTACAACTGTTACTCGTTAGTTACAACAATTATTCATACTATTACTGTTACAGTACTGTTAATATTCATTACTATTATTGCTCTTGATACTAGTGCTGTTATTGCTTTAATTATTTCTGCCTCTATTATTTATTCCGTTGCTTATTTCATATTCTTTTTCAGATACGTTTTGACCAGGATAAATAAGGAAGTGAGAACAAGACGAGACAACAGGACAGAAGACAAAGACAGGAGGAGATGGGACAAGAAAACGGCTGCTGCAGTACCACCGCTGTCAAAATTACCACCACCACCGCCACCACCACCAATAACCACCACCACCAATAACCACCGCCACCACCACCACCACTAATAACCACCGCCACCACCACCAATAACCACCGCCACCACCACCAATAACCACCGCCACCACCACTATCACCACGACCATCACAACTACCACAACCATCATCACCACCACCACCACCACCACCACCACAAACCACCACCACAAACCACCACCATCGCCACCACCACCATCGCCACCACCACCACAAACCACCACACCACCACAAACCACCACCACAAACCACCACCACAAACCACCACCACAAACCACCACCACAAACCACCACCACAAACCACCACCACCACCACCACCATCACCACCACCACCATCACCACCACCACCATCACCACCACCACCACCACCATCACCACCACCATCACCACCACCATCACCACCACCACCACCATCACCATCACCACCATCACCATCACCACCATCACCATCACCACCATCACCATCACCACCACCACCACCACCACCACCACAACGATCACTAGCCACCACCACCACCACTAACCACCTCCACCACGAACACCCCACTATCTCCACCATCATCATCATCATCATAATCACCACCACCATCACCATTATTATCCGTATTATTATTTTTGTGCCTTTCCCACTTCAGTAAAATAATATTAGTGTTGTAATGATACTCTTAAAGCTGCAGAACGTTTGTTTACCAAAATTTTATTGGAATGTTTATAATGGAGAATATTCTGTTTGCCTATTGCCTGTCTGAAGTGCATGTAATAATTTGATATTTTTCCAGAGTGATTTGAACCCGATGGTAGCTGAGGGGATGGCAAGAGAAAAGAAAATAAAAATACAAGACAATACAGGAGCAGAGAAGACAAAAACAAGTTGGCTTACCACTATAACCTCAACTACCACCACCCCAGCCATCACAACCCCCACCCCCACACACCACAACCCCCACTCCCCACTCCACCACTCATTACAAGTAATGTTATTCCACTTAATTCCATATGCAGGTGTTTGGTGTTGCGGGTGGACCTTCCTTAAGCTTAATTTAGAAAGGATTTGTTACCTTTCCTTATTCTTTTCAAAGGCTACTTTTAGCTTTTATTCATACTCATATATCCGACCTTTTCGAAAAATAATGCTAATGATTTTCCTTCTAATGTACTGTCTATTTTTGAACAGTACAACCAACAATTATGTAACACATAAAAATACATGTACTGTACACACAACCACACACCATCCAACACCAACACACACACACTACACATGGATATCATCATGCCACACACACACATCATTGTCACATCACACACCAACACACACACATTATCACCAACTTGACCAACACACACACACATTTGCAGCTGCTGCACACGACACGGACACACACACACACGGACACACACAAACGGACACACACACACGGACACACACACACACACACACACACGGACACACACACACGGACACACACACACGGACACACACACACGGACACACACACGGACACACACACGGACACACACACGGGACACACACACGGACACACACACGGACACACACACACACACACACACACACACACACACACACACAAGGACACACACACACACAAGGACAAGGACACATGCACACACACACAAGGACACACACACACACAAGGACACACACACACACACAAGGACACACACACACACAAGGACACACACACACACAAGGACACACACACACACAAGGACACACACACACACAAGGACACACACACACACAAGGACACACACACACACAAGGACACACACACACACAGGACACACACACACACACGGACACACACACCGACACACACACTGACACACACACGGACACACACACGGACACACACACGGACACACACACGGACACACACACGGACACACACACGCACACACACACACACACACACACACACACACACACACACACACACACACACACACACACACACAGAGTCACGCATTCAAACGCGCCTGAGCGCACGGACGCACACGCTAGCGCACACATGCACACCCGCATACATAACAGCACAGAACATACATGTATGTAAATGAAAATGAAAACTATACATACGCACTGACTTTTTGCCTGCATACATATGTTAATACAAACATACATAAACATAATGCATACGCAAATATATATGTACACGCAGACATATAACACGTGTCCATCCATGCACACATACAAAAGTACCTTCACGTATATAATTACACACACACACATGCTTATTCTTTACATTCACATACACATGCTCGCATTCATATATACTTACATATATATGCATACATTTTTATACAAAATGTACTGTACACCCACGCATCAAAAGTTTCTGTACCCCCCTCGATGAAAAGGAAGTGGAAGTCCAGGGTTAGAGAGAGGGCAGGAGAACAGACAACCGTGAGCATTATAGTTTGAGGTACTGAGCTGTGAGGCGAATGGTGAAAAAAGTTAATAAAAATGGGATTTGAAACATTTCCATGCTATTCACCTGCAAAACATTATGCTTTCGTAACATACATAGCATATATTATACCACAGACTGTTATGTTATCATGGAGTCCAGTGAAACTGATCCAGACACAGCTTATCTGTTTCGGGATCCTCAACATACAAATAAAGCCCCGAGACAGTTGAATATAAGACGCGACTGGTCATTATCACTGCAGTGATAATTTTTGTGAATGTTATTCTTGGATTGTCTATAGCTATAATATAGAATGATTGTGGGTTAAATGCTAATTCCCACAGTAGCTTTGCGGATGGTTATAAATGTTAAAATTATTTTGTGGCCGAATAAACCAATAATTAACTATAACCAGATGAAGATACAGTTGTGGTATCCTGCTCCACCTCGTTATCCAGGTCATAACTGTTGCTTCACCTCATACGTGCATTATTTTCATGCAGTCTCTTCTCCTTTTTTTTTTAGTCTTCCCGGTATCCTTTTACTGCGTGCCGTCATATTCCTTAGGGGTTTTCTAGTCGTCCGGTCCTATAACCCCTACTGTATAACATTATTCGTCACATCATCACTCCCATTAACGAACAACGTTAGCACAAGGCTGTTGAATCTGTTTCTACCATTAGTGGAACTGGCACTACTAACCCCCCCTTTTCCCACTGACTGTCTTACTTCCCTCACGATACTACTACTGTTACTCCTACTACTAATCAACTATAAATCTGAATAATACATATGATTGTCCTTATATCCGTGTATGTGCCAACCACATTTTCGTTGTCCCACCGTCGACAACTCTTCACTTACTCCCACTGGTTGCCCCAGATGCACCCCCATCTCCTTCTAGCCACCATCGACCCTACTCCTCCCCCCTCTCAGACACCACTACCTCCTCACCTCATCCCTGGGCCACCAGGTCTGTTGTCCACCCTTAACCATTGAATATATGACGTATGCATTAATAATGGAAGAAAGGGGATTCGGGAGCCGATTTCTAATCGCCAAGCCAGGGATATGCTGTTGGCCAAGTCCAAGATTTAGGCCATATCTTGATACCATCTGAAGGAGTTTCTATGTTGACGGCTCAAGCCGTTCATGAAGGCATATCTATCTATCTATAGGCCCGACGCCCTAATCCCGCAAAGGGTGGCCGCAGACAAAACGCCTCCAAGTCACTGTCACCCACCATTTGAGCTACCTGCTCCCCCCAACTCACCCCCCTCCCTCATATACCTCTCAACTCCATCCCCTCCACCTCATCCTCGGTCTACCCACTCCCTCTCCTCCCTCCACCTCACCTACATACACCCTCTTAGTCAGTCTTTCATTCTCCATTCTCTCCACATGTCCAAACCACCTCAGTGTATTTCTCCTAATCTTCTGCAACCACATCCACATCTACCCCACAACGTTCCCTTCACTTTCTTCATTCGTCAACCTGTCACTCCACATGCTCCTCTCCAAGTAACTCATTTCCACTGCTCTCACTCTTGACTTGTTCCCCTTTTGCAAGGTCCACGGCCTCTGCTTCCATACGTCAAGGTAGGGATCACAATACCATCATGCAGTGCCTTCTTAGCTTCCATACTCACACTCCCTATTTCTCATCACTGCTTTCAGTGTACCAACAACCTTCCTTCCCTGCTGTACCCTTTCACGTACTTCATCCCCCAAAGTTCCATCCTTACTCATCACACTACCCAAGTAATCTTGGAATGCACTCACATTCTCCATATCCTCACCATCCAACCTCACTGCACACTCTGTGACTTCTGTATTCCTCTCAAAACACCATAACTTTACTTTTGTTTACATTAACTTTTCGAAAGCTTTCTCTCCTCCTACACGCTCTCCCAAATTCATTCACCAAACCTTGCAACTCCCATTCATCTTCACTCAACAATACTCAGGTATCATCAGCAAACAGCAACACAGGAAGCTTCCAAATCTCACCCTCATTCATTAGGGCCAGCCCCACATCCACTGGCCCTACCTTGCACTCCCTCCTTTACAACCCCCCATCCATATATATAATTAAATTAGCCATGGACACATCACACACCCCTCTGTTTCAGTCCCACATTGAGATCAAAGAACTCACTCAGCTCACCATCCACTCGCACCGTAAAGCCCTAGCTCCCTCGTACATACTCTTCTACAGCACTCAACAATTTCCCCTCTCCACTCCACTTATATTCTTAATACCTTCCACATACCTTGCCTATCTATTCTTGTCATAAGCTTTCTCCAAGTCCAAGTGAAGGCAGCATACACTCTTCCTTTTCCCTCTTCTCTAGATACTTCTCCACTAAACATCTTAGGACAAATATCTGATCTTACACCCTTTTCCCTTCCTAAATCCCCCTTGTTCTTCTCCCAACTAGCTCCTCTGTCATATGCCTAACCCTATCAATGAGTATTCTACCATATATATTTTACCAGTCACACTTAAGAAGGCAAATACCCCTATGGTTACCACATACTTCTCTCCCCTTTTCCTTTGTACAGAGGAACACCATACCTGATTTCCAGTCCTCTGGAACCCTTCTCTCCTTCCCAAGCCAATCTACACAACTTCCATATCCACTCCCACAACAGTCTCACACCCCCATACCTAAGCATTTCACCACACAGTCCATCAATTCCTGGAGGGCCTTTCCCAGCTTAATCTTCTTCATCGCTTCCACTACTTCCTGCCCTACTGATCTCTCCCTCCCTCCTCTCATACTCCTTCTTCTCCCAGCCATTCCCCAGCCACTTATACTTTCACACTGCTCTCACTCTCTACATTCAACAAATCCTCAAAGTGCTCCTTCCATCTCCTTAATTTCTCTCTCTCTTCCTCCACCACCAATCTATTATTCCTATCTTTCACTCCCCTATTACTTCCCCCTTTCACACTTGCCTTACTCTTCTTCCCACACTCCTTCCAAAACAATTCTCTCTACTCTCCTCCATTTCACACCCAGATTCCTCCCCAAACTCTTCATCCACTTTCTTCTTACTCTCCTTCCACCAGTCTCTTAACCTCCCTTCTGCCTGCTCACATATACCTCTCTCTTCTCTCTCTCATCTTACTCCCCCTACCTCTACTCGCCAACCATTCACCATATGGCCCTTCTTCTTTTGTTTTTCCACAGCTCGTTTCACCTCATCATTCCACCATGCTGTCCCTTGTACACCCTTGCCATCTCCTCCTCACTCCACAAACCGCCTCACAGGCTGCGCCTATCTCTTTTCCGTGAATATCTTACATACGTTCTGCCACCCCTTCCATCTGCTCTAGCTTATACCTTCCCAATCTTTCTTCCACTATGTATAGTGTTCCTAACATTACATATAATGGTGCTAAAGGCGGGCGATAAGAACTAGTTGACTTGTGGCAGCCATTTTGGGGATCTTGACTTTGACCCCGAGTGCCCATTTTCGAACTCGTCCAAGATTTTGGCCATATCCTGATGCCCTGAAAGTTTCTATGTTGATAGCTTAAGCCAGCTCATGAGATATAATAGTCACACAAACACACACACACACACACACACACACACACACACACACACACACACACACACACACACACACACACATACAGGCAAAAACATTATCGCTCCGCCTTCTAAAAGGTGGGCGATAATAATAATTATAACAACAACAACATAGATGTGATAGTGTTCCTAACATTACATATAAAAACTGCAGAGACCAAACGTGCCTATATTACTGAGCACCGATATACATTATTAACCACATAACCGACCGTCTCATTGTCGGAAGAGCAGCATCATCTCCCAGAATTTCCTCCATCCGCTCCTTACTCTAGCCATAGAGCTGGCTCCTGTCCCACCTCCAGCATATAATGTGTCCCTCAAATAACAAAACTCCTCCACATTACTCAAGAGACTCTCAAGCAAGATCAATCCTTTCCCCAACTGTTAATCTCTATATGCTTTCCTCGATACACTGCACTTAAGAAATCGAAATTATTTCGCAGTCTACCTCTAATGTCACTACATCTCTTATGCTCCCACTTATCACAAACACTGCACAAGATGAACTTACTCCCCACACACTTGTGGCAAACTGAACCTGGCCACACACACACTGCCACACTCTCGGTGACAATACTGCCACCAGCCTTAGTTATCCTCCACTTTGTTTTATCTGCGTTTGCCTTCCAACCCTTTGTTCCTATTTCCTCTCTTCCCACTCCTGAATCGTTCCCCCGCCTTTCTTACATTGGCTGCAGTCAACAGCCAGTCAGCATACATCATCTCCCAGTGGAGTCAATATCTAAAATAACATAAGAGAGCTTGATGCATCATGATAAACAATAAGCGGCTCCAAAACCGGCTCTTTATGCACGTCAGCATTCAAAGAAAAACTCATCACTCAAATCTTCATTAACTCTACAAGGGTGCAAGCACCATTGGACATTGCCACTGACGCTCTAACTAGCCACTCCTCGATCCCAAGCTTTCTGATTTCCCCACTTAACCATTTCTTTAGGAACTCTGTTAAGGGCTTTCTCCAAATCAACAAAAACAAAGTACAGCTCCCTTATTATTCCAGTATATATTTCCTGTAGCTGTCACACAATGAATACAGCATTAATGGCCCATTTGCCTGTCATAAACCCATACTCTCATTTTCGTCAGTATTCCCACTTTCCTGTAATCATACCTTCCTGGACTTCCTATTCGTAACATTATAATCTGGTCCTGAAGTTTTATGCTCTTAATAGTGTCCTCTTTCTAGGGTCTCACCCTTTACCTTATACTCATTTACAATCACACTACAGCCAGTCACCTGGGACAATACACTAATATAATTATAACCAATTAATCAAATCAGTAAGGAAATCCATTCTTGTATATCTCCTGAGGTCTTCAACATTTCAACAGTCCAACCCAGGCACATACACTCCGAGCTCCTCAGCTGCATCACTGCACATTGCCCTGCTCACAGTAGCAGCATCAGTCAAAGGTCATAGGCCAAACACTGGATCCACTGACTCCAAACCTTCTCCATTCCAGTCAAACTCCTCATTCGGCAACCAATTTTAATGCTCTCCCCAATCATCTTTAATATCCTTACTGTCCACCACTACCTTTCCTCTCATCATTCTTTCACACACTGCTCTACTTATGATATCCTTGTTTTCAGTCACTTAAGTTCTGCTGCCTTAAATACCACATTCTTCCGTTTGGCACTATTGAGACCATCCAATGAGAAGTCTCCGAGACTGATTTTTGCCTCTCTATACATCCTTTCTGGCCCTACACCTGGCAGCCAAGTATTCCAATTTGTTTACCACCCTTTTTCCTATTCCGGAAAAGTCTTCTCTGCTTCTTAAGTGCAGCTTCTGCACCCCTCATCATCACCTCCATACAACTATTTTGGTGAGCCCATTGTCCATCCACACTGAATCAGTAACTCAAAAGAAACTGTATTGAGAGCTATGTATTGCTCAGTAACACTGTCTACAGCTCCCCTTGTTCAGATCACCACTCTACTTATCTCGCTATAGAATGCATCCCCATACTGCCTGGTTTTTCAACTTCAATAATTTCCTCCTGGGTGTGTGTCAACTTTTCTTCACTACCTGCTCCTTCTTAGCATCATGTTACATCCCAGTAATTTGTGTTGCTGCACACATTCATCACTCTTTTTAACTTTTACCTCCTTTGCTAACTTCCTATGAACTCTTCTGACCCGGAAATAATCACTCTGGCTACTCTTACTCCCCAGACTCATTTTTAATCAGGGCTACTCTCTCTTCTAAAAAGCGCATTGCACACAGTCAGAGTTCATTGCCTCCTCAGACTATAGTACCCTTTACCTTTCCGCATTTTTCATACCATATGTGCATTCCATGTGCACCCCTTCATATCCATGAGCTGGCGGCACCCACATGGCGATTTAAATTCCAGTCCAAAACAACAATCGTCAGCCTGCATGCCCACCAACTTCATATATCAAATGAATTCCAGAACCCTACCTTTTCATCATCATCCAACCCAACCTGTGGGCATACGCCAAAATAAATGTGATCAGGAGTTTTCCGGGACAAGATTATCGGTATCTATGCTTTAGTCCTTTCCATTTTTACTCCCATTACATACACAAAACATTCCACCCATTTCTCTTCGACCAGCACGCCCACACCACTATCTCCACACTTCCCTTCCAAATAATTTATACCTACAGTCCTTCCTAGCTGACCCACTCCAGAACCTAACATAAGCAGCAGACATCTACCTGCCTCCAGGTCAAAATCTTCACTTGTTCCCCCACCCTTACCCTTCAAGCTACCCACATTCCAAAATGCCACTGTGAACTCCTAACGAGATTTGAATTCCTCAAGCTTGCTTTCTACGTTTGGCTATGATTTAGTCATGATAGCTAAGTGAAAGATGGGATGAAACCAGAGGTCCCGCCCACACGAACAGTCCCAAAGCCAGGCAAGGGGTCAGAAGGCCCCATAGCCCACAGCATCTCGTGGACAGTGACTGTGGGCTGCGGCAGTGGGCTTCAGGGCACTGCCAGGACAGCAACTGGGGCACCTCCAAGCACACCTTGGCACCGTAACTGCCCCGCCATTATACAACATCTTGGGGCATTACTCCAATGTTTGGAGCCTCTCTTCTGTTGGGCAGAAAGCCACAGCTTCTTGTGGATACACCCTGTCTTTGTACCCTCTGGCACAGATCTGAGCCCTAACTCCATCCCCAAAACTGCACCGACACAGCCCCACACAATGCCTCTCCCTCAAGTCCATCACTAGGTAGCAGGAACGAAGTTTTCTGGCCGCAGTCCCCTGTTGAGCGTCGACCCCTGTGATATAGTAGGGTACAGTATGTGATAATGTCAAGTGCTTGTAGTGTAGTATATCATAAGACAGAAAAGTATTCGTCTAATTGCTATTTTCCCTCCACATAAAACGATGCTAGCCGCAGAGCATCAACCCTACAGAGATCTTAAAAACTGCAGCCAGAGACAACAAGATAGCAACCCCGGAAGACAAGACAACCCGAGCCAGCGGGATGACGTATATGATAGTGAAACGACAGCAGGCGACGAGATGGCACCTAGGATGACGAGACGGCAACGGCAGGAAAACAAGTATGGTAACCTGAGATGACAAATGGCAATCCTCGGGACGACAAATGGCAACCTTGGATGGCGAGATGGCAACAGAAGGAGACAACTCAAGAACAAGAGATGGCAACCCAGTAGAGCAAGAATGGCAGCCCAGAAGAAACCATCAGCGTCTGGGTCAAATGTGGCGTAGGAAACTTCGTAGCACCTTTCCTTTAGTGATTTATTTTCCTTTACACCCAAAGCTTTCTTTCGCATGCTGTTAATACTCATAGTTTTAATATCCATAGTTTGCATCAGTAACAAGATTAAAGTGAAATATGTAGACTAAATCGCTAAGGAAGAGTTGTTAAGAAGCCTCCAAAGCCACATAGATTGCGACCGTGTTTGTATGTATTTTGTAGGTGATCTAGCAGGGATTGATAGAAGCAGTTATATGGCGGCACTTTTATACTGTTATTGTGATAGGGCAATCCACTCCCTAGCCACATTTAATGTTGCTGTGTTTCCCCAGGCGATAGAGAGACTGACACTAGGGAGAGAGAGAGAGAGAGAGAGAGAGAGAGAGAGAGAGAGAGAGACGGACGGACACACACACACACACACACACACACACACACACACACTCTCTCTCTCTCTCTCTCTCTCTCTCTCTCTCACTCTCACACACAGAAAGAGACAGACACAGACAGACAGACAGACAAACTCAGAAAGACTCAGAGAGAGAGAGAGAGAGAGAGAGAGAGAGAGAGTGAATGAGAGAGTGAAAGAGAATGAGAATGAGAATCGGGACTAGCTCCTGGCTGAGAGAGAGCAGAGGGGATGGGAGCACCAGACAGGACAGGTTGCAGGTTGTATTTTCCTTCGTATTTTTCCTTTTGGGTGTGATATAAGTGTGTTGATTTCTAGAGTGAGCAGGGTAGAGAGCAGTAGGAGAGCAAATGGCCAGCTGGAGATGGAGATAGCTTGTTGCACTAAATTCACTGATATACTTTGATAATACCCGAAATATTTTTGTAACATGCCTGAATCTTTTATAAGTACTTATAATATACTTTTAGATAACATTACCTCCTCCCACAGTAACTTAACCTGCTGTCGTCATAGCTACTAATGTCTATCTCTTGTTTATCTATTGCCAGAAACCTTTATCCTTCAAGAGGTGGCCACAAACAAATCGCCTCCATGTCGCCATGTCCCTTGCTGCATTTTCACTACTCCTGCTCCCAGCTCTCACCCCCTCTCTCACATACCTCCTCCACTCGTACCTCCATCTCATCCTTGGCCTCCCCCCTCTCCCCTCCTCCACCTCACTCACATACACTCTCCTCGTCAGCCGCATCTCTTTCCATCCTCTCCAATTGGCCAAAACCACCTCAGTGTGTTTCTCCTAACGCTTTCCTTATCACATCCACATCCACATCACAACGCTCCTTCACTTCCTCTAAATTTTGTCAGTCTCTCCATGTAACTCTACAGCTACATGCCCCTCTCAAATAACTCATTTCCACTGTTCTCACTCTTAAATTATGTCCCTCCAACAAGATCCAAGCTTCATTTCCATACGTTAGAGTTGGTATCATGGTACGGTCATGCAGTAACTTTTTCACTTCCATGCTCACTTCCCTGGATTTTTATCACTGCTTTCTTTAACTGGCAACCTTTCTTCCCATGCTGTACCCTTTCAAGCACTTCACCCTCTAAACTTCCATTCTTTCTCATCACATTACCCAACTGCTTAAACGCACTCACATTTTCCATTCCCTCCTGATCTAATCCTCACAGTACGAGTACATTCACTAACTTCATTTCTCTCGAAGACCATAACTTTACTCTTACCTACATTCACCTTTAGATTCCTTTTCATACACACTGTCCCAAACTCATCCACCAAGCCTTGCAGCTCTCCTCGTCTTCACTTAACAACACAGTATCATCTGCAAACAACAGTATTGGGAGTTTCAAACATTGCCCTCTCTCATGGGGGCCAGCTCCAACGAATCCACTGCCCTACCTTGTATCTCTTTTATAACCACATCCATATACAGACTGAACAACCATGGAGACATGACACATCCCTGTTTCAGTCCAGCCTTCAAATAGAAAAATTCACTCAGTTTCACTATCCACACACACACTGGAGCCTTAGCCTCGTCCTACATAGCCTATTCTTCACGGCATTCAACAACTTCCCATTTACTCCATATATTTTTAATACTTTCCACAATCCTTGTCTATCCACCCTGTCATATACTTTCTCCAAATCCATGAAGACTGCATTTAACTTCTTTCCCTACTCTAGAAACTTTTCCACTAAACCTAAGAATGAATATCTGATCTACAGCCTCTTCCCCTCCTAAACCCACCCTGTTCTTCTCCAGCTAATTCCTCTGTTATTTCCCTAAGTCTGTCAAAAAGTATCCTACCATCTACTTTTCTTATTAATGCCCCTATGATTACCACACACTTCTTTTTCCTCTTTTTCCTACGTACAGGGGAATAATTATACCTGACTTCCAATCCTCCGTGACTCTAGCTTCCTCCCACGCCAGTCTGCACATCTTCCACATCCATTCTATTATTATCACTACCCCATGCTTCAGCATTTCACCACACACTCCATCAATTCCCGGGGTTTTCCCCATTTTGACTTTCTTCATTGCTTCCACAGCTTCCATCCTACTGATTTCTTCCTCTTTTCTCAC
>NC_137047.1:39116467-39161654 GCF_032717465.1 Coenobita brevimanus
ATTATTGTATAATGGAATAAAGTATTCTAATTCTGATTCGCATCCATCATCAGTTAGTCATCATCTATCAGTCATCTACCAGTCGTCATACACCAATCATTCATTCATGATTTATCCTATTACACAAATGTCAGTCAACCATCTATCCGTCAAAATCCATTAAACATTCATCATCCATCAATGGCTATCCATCAGTCATTCGTGAATCACCCATCAGTCATCATCTATCCCTCATCCATCAATCATTCATGAATCATCAGTCAGTCAGTCAGTCATGAATCATCCATCACTCATCCAAAAATCATTCATAAATCATCCATTAATCATTCATAAATCATCCATCAATAGTCATCCTTCACTCATCCATCAATAATTCGTGAATCATCCATCAGCAGCATCCATCACTCATTCATCCATCATCCGTTACTCATCCACCACTCATCCATGACTCATCCATGACTCATCCATCACTAATCCATCACTCATCCATGACTCATCCATCACTCATCCATCAATCATCCATGACTCATCCATCACTCATCCATCAATCATCCATGACTCATCCACCACTCATCCATCAATCATCCATCACTCATCCATCAGGCTTCCATGACTCATCCATCAATCATCCATGACTCATTCATCACTCATCCATCAGTCTTTCATGAGTCATCCATCAATAGTCATCCACTAATCATTCATGAATCATCAATCATTCATCCATCACTCATTCATGAATCACCCATCAAGTCATCCATCACTCATCCATCAGTAATTCAAAAATTACCCATCAATAATCATCCATCACTCTATCATCAATCATTCATCAATCGTCCATTAAGTCATCCATCACTCATCCATCAATAATTCAAGAATGACCCATCAATATTCATCCATCACTCTACCATCATTCATCAATCATCCATCAGTAGTCATCCATCACTCATCCATCAACCACTCATGAATCATCCATCAGTAGTCATCCATCACTCATCCATCAACCAATCATGACTCATCCATCAGCCTTCGTCCAACAGGCAATATCCATCATCGTTCATGTACGAGTATCATCATCATAATCGATTACCCTTTATTATCGGTGTCAGTCATTATTTTCAGAAACTGTCATCTGTATTAACATCATTATCAATCAGACATCACTCATCCAACCACTATCTATCCACCATAACATCATTATCAATTATTTAAACATCATCTTCAATCATCCATCATCATAATAATCGTCGCCGTTGTCACTTTAAGTCTATTTCCCACTAAAAAAAAAAAAAAAAAAAAAATGTAGTGAGTGACCCTAATATCAGAACGTAAAAACCTTAACCCAGGTCAACTGAAAGTTTCCCCTGAAAAGAATCTAACCCCATTCACCCACCAATAAAACTTTTGCTATTTTCGTGTCCACACCACTGCCATGCTTTATTAATGTTTCTCACGCAAAACCTGTGGGCTAGAGGTGGTCAGGCAATTGCAAGATCAGTGCAGTTCATGCATTCTAGAAGAAGACTTCGCTATATTCCTGTCGGCTGCACGAGGGTGATTCTGGCAAGCAAGCAATTTTCGCTAATTTCCAGTCTTTCCTCAGAACACGACCCGCAAGACAACTTTATATCCAGGTTACTAATTGTGTTGTTGGATGTACAGGGACGATTTTTTTTTTTTTTAATACTCATCCAGTCTAGAGATCAAAATCATGTTTTTTTCAGAATACTCGTAGGGCTGGATATACTGACCAAGGCACCACCGGCTTCCCCAATACCGAAGTTACCTTGCACTTTCATAAATGCAACTGTTCTTTGTACAGTACATCTCTCCATCTGTCGTTTTCCTGTCCTTGCACTCTGCTAGGGATTACCTCGAAAAACAGACCGACAAGCGTTTCTGCACCTGCTCATTAATTACCCTTGTCCCTATCAACCTCCACCCTCACTTATAATTATATTCCCTCACAGGATCTATCAGTCTCGTTCTAAGTATCCCTTTCCTTATTCCAATCACGAGGGAGCCGATGGTGCACTGAGGATATCCAGCTCGCAACTGCGAGATCCCACGTTCGATTCTCAGGCCAGTTATTCTGTTGGGCAAAGTTTGAGTTCCCTCGTTCCTCTTTGCCCAGCAGCACCATTAAGAACCTGGAACCAAATTCATTACTTGCTTATTCTTGGGCAGTAGTTATACTGGAGATCACAACCCTCCAGGGACGTAACCAGATGCTTTTCTGGGGATCTGTACAATGTTAGAAATTATCATAAAATCGTTATAGTTTTTTTTTTAGATCACATGTAGGTTTATCTCTGCCTTATATGCTAAAAAAAAAAATTCCTAGATGATGAACGGGTCTCCCAATTTAGAACAGAAGGGTAACCTTGTGTCTATGAACTTTAATGATTATAATTAATACGTAGCTAGGAGCGTGTGAGTTTGTTAACCTTGCCCCCAGTGTCCTCAATATAGGACGGATCTGGACATTTTCAAAATATAATAAGGAAGGGAACCCCGGGGTAGGGACCCATGAGCTTCTTGACCATGAGCCGATAGGCGGAGGGCGGTACGCTTATCACCCTTCCAGCCAATTCCCTCGCAAAGAACTCTGGGAGATAATGGGTTAATATTTCGTATTTATCTTTACAGCTATGAGCTGATATCCTGGAGAGAGGTCGCTATTATGTCAAAAAAAGAAAAAAGGTTAAACAGATTTTTACTTATGGAATTAAAGTTTTGTTTTTTCTTTATTGTGGCTTACGTTGCCAGTTCTTAGAAAACGAGAATTATAAACTATCTCTTCAAACAGTACTCAGCAAGGAATAATCACTCAAGGATTCTGAATGAGTAAGTACTGTCGGACCCTAGAAAAAAGAACCTGCCCCTGATAATTAATAATTCATCCTGGAGGTTAATAATACTAAGCCAGTCTCTTGTTTTCGCCACTACAAACTTGCACTAACGCTTTTATTATGAATTATTGTGAAGAATTGGCTTAACTACAAGTCGCGATTAAGAAAAGTTGGTGCAAGCTGGGAGCAAAGTAAATTAAGTAAGAACAATTTGGAAAAGTGAAACGCGATTTTACATTTAATCGAGCTCAAAAGAAAAGCTGTAAATTTATTAACTACAACAAAACTAATACTTACACTACAAAAGAACTTAAGGCAAGTAAATTCGCCCACTCATGCACTCAAGCTACATAACACTCTGAAATCTAGAACACAGAAAAAAAGAAATGGTAAATGGAGAGACATGGAGTCAGAACTGCGAGAAGACTGGGCTATCTGCTGCTCAAGGCACAGCCAAGACACCAGGGGTGGTCTTCACTGCTGTATTGCACTGCTCTGGAAACACACCGTCTCTCAGGGCTGTCGGTCTCAGACTACTGTGTTCATGCGCGATGCAGCAGCGCTCGTGGGAAGAGGGCAGAGCTTCCTCTCCCGGTGGTTACAAGAGCGGGGCAAACGGTATATACATACTAATATCGCTCACTGATACACTAACGTTTGTGCGTATAAACAGTCACTTCCAAAACATTGATAAATGTTTTGAAAATTTATTCCAATCGAAGTGCAACCGTGGAACAGTTAGTAACTGAGCGAAGTTCACTGGGATTTACACTGGCATTCATAGACTCCCATGATAATACAATGTCGCATATTCGTGACAATTTATTAAGAATGATTTTTTTTTTTTTGGGGGGGGGGGGGGAGAGCAAAAGACAGACTTAGTACGATTCCGAACAAAAACATAAAAGAGATGAGATTCAGGGTGGGTTGGCTAGGTAACTTTTGAGTGCCCTCTCTTTGTTGTGGACGGCATTAGAACAAGCAGTTTAACCAAACTATTTTTTTTTTTTTTTTTTTTTTGCACTTCTCACAGGATAAGAGAAAGGAATATATGCCTCCATGCCGAAAGAATAACTTTCATAATGTGCAATGGACACTCAGTTGGCTCTCGGCCATGAAAGCAATAATCATTTTAGGGAAACTCAAAGAAGTACTGCCTGAGAGCCTCCCAATCAGCAGCTCCAAATTGTGAAAGCCGCCCCTTCTTGGGAGGGTCCACAGGCCTTACCAGGGCGATAGGACAGGTTAAGGTGATAGAGATGTGATTGGAGGAGCCCAATGGAGAGAAAAGATTAACAGTATAAGGAGAAGGATTAGTTGTAAGGAAAAGGTTAACTCAGGTGGTCAGGGATACAGGTAGGGTGCTGTACAAGGTGTTCCAGGTCATTAAGGATAGAAAATATGCAGGCTTGTTCTCCAGGTGGATCAATGAAAGGAGAGGAGAGCCAAAGGTGGTGGTGAGCATTGAAATCTCCTAGAATGGAGATTTCAGAGAAAGGATAAATGATGTGTTCCATCTTAGAAGTAAGAGAGTCAAAGAATTTTTCATAGTAGAAGTAGGGGATAAGTAAACAGTACAGATATATTATTTAGTCAGAGAATGACAGGACAGCCAAAACCAGAGATTAGAGAATTCAGAGGATTCAAGTGCAGGAACATGAGAGCAAGATATGTTGCTGTGTACATATGCACAACACCCACCTTTGGCTTTGAAGTGAGTATAGAGAAAGTAGGAGGATACAGAGAAGGATTTGCTAGCAGAGAGTCACCACAGACAGCTAAGCCTCAGAAAGGAAGAGAAGGTGAGGTTCAGAGGAAGAAAGGTGGTGTTTAACTTAGAGAAGATTAGAGGAAATGCCGCGAATGTTGCAGAAATTGAGTCAGGCGGTGGTTCCAGGCACCTCTTGGTCGTCACCAGGAGAGGGGTGGATGGTGGGGGTTTCATGATCCGGGGACTCTAGGCTGGGTGTTGAGATTCCATTTTTTTAACAGAAAATTAAGTGTTGAATATAACGTGCATGATACTTGGTGACAGTTGGAGGAAATTGTAGGAGAGAGTATACTGGCCTACTCTCTGTGTTACTGAAACACTGAAAAGGTTCTACAAAAAGGGAATGTCAGAAGCAAGTCCCGAGGGCTGATGAAAAGGGAGCTCCAACTCCCTCCCTCTCTGGCTGCCTATGCAGTCTCCCCGCCTCCCATATGCATGCATGACGCCGTGGTGGTCACCTCAAACCTGTGGGAAATGCATTATGTCCGTCCGTCAAACGGGCATTCCTGAACACTTGATATCCGCCAGCCAGTCCCGCCAGACATGCTTTAGGGGTTAATATTTTTGCTTTCATTTTCCATTTAACTAACACTAATATCCTCACTGACTGGTTTAGAATATATTTGAAGGTGGTGGTGATGGTGGTGATTATAATGAAAATGATGATGACAATAACAGGGGTAATATGAAGATGAGGGTGGTGATAGGGACAGTGATGATGATGATGATGATGATGATAGGAGTAAGATGAAGATGAGAACATAAGAAGAGAGAATAACTGTATTAGGCCAGATAGCCCATGCTAGGCATCCTCAGTATGAGCGAGACTAAAGTATTAGAATACTGATAAGTCAAGGATAGCAAAGAAGGCTCTCTTCCACCCACCAAACCCTCCAGCCGAAACAGTCAGGAAAAAAGACAGAGGGAAGACCACACTCTTTAGAAAAAAAAAAAAAAAAAACTGACAGAAATTTTATTGCAAAGCGTAAAAGAAGAATAGAATTGTTGCAGTGAAGCCTGAGAAGGAAAATGATGAATTAATAACTAGGAATTTTGTTGCATCCAATCCTTACCTGCCATATGTTTATTTAATCCATGCTTAAAGCTCACAATGGAAGAGGCAGCAGCTATATCACTAGGTGGCTTACTCCATTCATCCAGTACTCTATTACCAAGCCAGTTCTACATATATCTTTACAACAACAGTATTTATTAAGCTTGAAACCATTAGTTCTAGTTCTGCACTGTATTGTCAGTTTTAGTAACTTATAAAATATTCCCATATTTATTCCTTTCATCCACTTAAACACCTCACTATAAATCTCTCTTTGCTCTTGGATCTTAATAGTGAGTGAAATTTAATCTGTTAACATGTCCGAAAATATTGTATAATTTTTGTCACTCTTCTTTGAACGTATTTTAAGGATCTGAGAAATTACCAATATGCAGGGTATCGAACCCGGGACTCTCAGGTGAGAGGCAGGCAGCATACCACTACACCACGACCACGTAAAAGTTCAGTTATGTTGTGACAACATAAGCTTTCCTGGTCGTGGAGTGGTGGTATGCTGCCTGGCTCTCACCTGAGAGTCCCTGGTTCGATTCTCGGCATATTGGTAATTTCTCAGATGATTTTTCCTGTGTAAAATACAGGTTTCTCTCTTCGTATTTTAAGGAGTTTAAATCCATTCTATAGTACAGACACCAAAATTGCGCGGCATAGTCTAAATCTGACTTTTCTGATGGAAGATAAAGTAGTATTACTTTGGATGTCCTGTCATTTACTCTTCGCGGAAAAGAAGAACGTAGGATAATATTTGCTTTACTTTTCGGAAAAATATAATGGTGTCTTGTTTTAAACTCTTTACTAACCATATCCCCCAAATCTTTTTCCAGTTCCGAAATATCTAGTTCCTTACTATTTAAATTCTATATTGTATCTCTGAGTTGTATATAGTATCTCCAAAGTTGTATCTTGTGAAGGTGAAGGTGATCGTAGTGGTGGTGATGTTGTGGTGATGATGATGATGACGATAATGATGATGAAAGAAGTATGATGAAGGCAGGTTGGCGATGGGTATGGTGACACTGGTGATGATGATGATGATAATTATGTTGACAGAGAGATGAAGATGAGTGTGGTGATGGTAATGGTGACAGCGGTGATGCTGCTGACGGGTCACGTCCACCCACAGTTCTCATTCCAACTCGCACGGCAGGTAAGTCTCACATCTTCTTAGTTGATTGTCTCAGCATAAAGTTTACATAAAAGATAATAAGAAACAGCAAGCTAACGAGAAAGTATGAAGTTCATAACTAGAAATAAGTCATACGATGATTGGGAAAAATTATAGGTTTTTAATTTATTAAAATATAGACTAAGAGGTATTCTCTTAGACTACAACATATACCTCTCTCTCTCTCTCTCTCTCTCTCTCTCTCTCTCTCTCTCTCTCTGTATAGATAGATAGATAGATACAGATATAGATATAGATAAATAGATAGATATCCGTTTAACATCTAAACCTACTGTATTTTGCCCCCATCAGGAGCGTAGGAGCCCGGCCGATCAATCATGATAGGCATGAGCGTTTGGTCTTACTCGCCTCTGAGTGATATTATGTAAGCAATAAACTCTAACATCTCTCGGATATAAACCCTTAGGAGCTGAATCCAGATGAAGCACCTTAACTCACTAAACCACCAGGCGTTTTTTATTTATATGGTTCTATGTTTCGTTTATTCCATAAGTTCTACAGGCCTAGAAACCCGTCAGGAACTGTCAAAGTGTGCCAACTTTATAACGTAACAGAGAAACGAAATAAAAAAGTCTTCATGACACATGGTGTGAAAGTGGCAGTGTGAGCTTATATAACTACATGATAGTTGGTAAACATTACTGAATATAGACTGGTTGATTTATAGGAAATGGAAAGGGTATAAAATTATTGGTATATGTTTAACGTTGAACGAAACAAAGTACTTCTTTTCAACAGCTGTCTAAACATACAAACAGAAGTGATTTACACTGTGACAAGATGCGATACCTTGCATTACAAACTTTTAAATGCCGCCTGGGATTGGAGAGGTATCGTCACTGTAATATCAAGTGAAGGCGACCACGGACTGGAACGCTGAATCGCACCTGAAGGCCAAAGGGAAAACTGCAAATATTTAATCATATTATAGTGTTTTCCCTTTGGCCTTCAGGGACAGTTCAACGTTCCACTCCGTGGACGCCTTCACTTGACCAACAAAAAATGACGGTAGATGGTAAGAAAGTGTTCTGTACTATAAATTTCCACAAAATAAAATGGTAACAAGTAACAATTTATCAATGTTAGAAACTCCAATATATATATATATATATATATATATATATATATATATATATATATATATATATATATATATATGGTACCTAGTTGCATTCAAATCACTTAAAGAATTTTTTAGAGATAATAATGGCAGTAGGGAGTATCAAATCCATTATTTTAATTCCCACAAAAAAACAAAATGATGGTTTATAGCCTGTATAACTGTCAGTATATCATGTCCTTCTGACAGGTGCCTCCAAATCTACCCTCTAACATGGTGGGTTGTGGGCTTCAGACGTACTATCTCCAGCATGCGTCCATACAAGCCTGTGCTGCACTCTGCTTCAAGGATACCAACTGTCAACTTTTCTGCCTTAATGGTTAGTGTGTTCAGTTCCATTCAGCAGTACTTTCTTTACTCCCATTATCACCATTATTGGAAATGAATGTGGTATGTTTAGGAAAGAAAAAAAAATCCTCTAGTGACACGATATGTATTACGTCTGACAAGTCAAGAACACAGAGCGCTACCGGGTGTCATGCCTTCAGATCCTCTCCCCTTCGTAAGACATTTAAGACTGTGTCACCCGAGCGGCTTTCTGGCAACTTTTCCTTAGCAGCTCTACCTTCATGCTACTTTCATGGCAAGTTTTAAAAAACTACTACCACGCAAGTCCGACTCTGGTAATCAAAACAAACACAGTTTAACAAGGAGGAAGCTGAATAAAGAGAAGACAATATTGATGATAAAGAAATGTGCTAAATTGACAGCTGCGGTAGTTTGACCATGTGCCATTAACCCTATCAGATTATTTGCTATGGCTTCATCCACCTCTTCGTTCACATCTACACAGTACTTATTAAAAATAGATTTTTAAATTGTATATTAAATTCATAAACTACCATGTGAGTGTATGAAACATGATGCAGTTATCACACCTGGACAATGAGGTATGTTCCAGCAGCCTAAATATATGGTAAAAAAAGAAACGAATAAATAAATACACATGAACACAATTATAGCTTCAAGGAAATGGTGATACCAGGAAATATACTACGATTCACGTGCACTGACTAGATTTTATGCCAAATACCATCGTGTAATTGTCTGAGTAACTGATCGCTCCATATCTGGGGTATCTGGAAAGAAATATTCATAAATAAACACCTAATAATGTTAAGTGTCGATTGTTTACTGAGCATTTTACATAAGAACAGGAAGTTGTTTAAAATCTTTTGTCAACATTTTTGCTTTCACTAGCTAAATACATACTGCAACTTTGTGCTTCCTTCTCACTTGTCTTACTTTGGTTTCTACTGGTTATCTCATATCACGGTTGGTCAGTACTATTCCGAGTTTCAAATGCTTCCCATAACTACTGCAGGCGCCAATAAACCGAGATGTATCTACTATTAAACTACTAACGACTGCTAGTTGTCGCGTGCATCATCACAGTTGAATGTAGTTATGTCATGTTCACAGTACAAATGATATAGTGTAAAACATTAACGATAAACAAGTGAATTTTCATGTTTCGGAAAAGTCATACGGTAACAGCCTACCCAATTCTTCTCCTCTTTACGATGATTATGCGTTGTGCCATCTCTAGGGAAATATCTATCTATCTATCTATCTATTGCCAGACGCCTCAATCCCGTTTGGGGTGGCCACAAACAAATCGCCTCCTAGTCGCCCTGTCCCCCGCCATTTCACTGCCCTGCTCCCAACTCACATCCCCCTCTCTCATATACCTCTCCACCCCATCCCTCCATCTCTTCCTCGGCCTCCCCCTCCGTTTTCCCCCCTCTACCTCACTCACATACACTCTCTTCGTCAGTCTTTCACCCTCCATCCTCTCCACATGGCCAAACCACCTCAGTGTGTTCCTCATAACGCTTCCTATCACATCCACATCCACCACAACGCTCCTTTATATCCTCATTCGTCAGCCTGTCTCTCCATGTGACTCCACAGGCTTCTCTTAAATAACTCATTTCCACTGCTCTCACTCTTGACTTGTGTCCTTCCAACAATGTCCAAGCTTCACTTCCATACGTTAGAGTTGGTATCACAATACTGTCATGTAGTAACTTTTTCACTTCCATGCTCACTTCCCTGTTTCTTATCACTGCTTTCAAAGAACCAGCAACCTTTCTTCCCTGCTGTACCCTTTCAAGCACTTCACCCTCCAAACCTCCATCCTTACTCATCACACTACCCAAGTACTTAAACGTACTCACATTTTCCAATTCCTCACCATCCAACTTCGCTGTACATTCACTGACTTCACCTTTCTCAAAGACCATCACTTTACTCTTCCCTACATTCACCTTTAGATTCCGTTTCTTACACACTCACCCAAACTCATCCACAAGTCTTGCAGCTCCCCTTCGTCTTCACTCAACAACACAGAATCATCTGCAAACAACAGTACAGGGAGTTTCCAAACACTATCCTCTCTCACCAGGGCCACTCCAACATCCACTACCCTACCTTGTATCTCTTTTATTACGCCATCCATGTACAGATTGAACAACCATGGAGACATGACACATCCCTGTTTCAACCCAACCTTCAAAGAGAAAAATTCACTTAGTTCACCATCCACACGCACTGCACCCTTAGCACCATCATACATACTCTTCACAGCATTCAACAACTTCTCATCTACTCCATAGGGAAATATATATTTTAAAAATCTGCTGACAAGTTATAAGCAGCCAAGAAATACTGGGGCAAATGCATGTGCGTGTGTGCTATTAGTTAGATTTAACCCAAAATCTTTTGCTACGAAATTTGCACAGCAAACCGTCAAATACTCTTTCTGCATCACAAAGTGGATTTTTTTTCTCCATAATCCTTAGCTGTCAATAACTCTTCATCAGATTAATAAAATAGCAATTAATGGATTCCTAATCGGCAATAGCACACACCGTTAAAAAAAAAAAACGTTAGGTACAGTTTAACAGAAAAATTGGGTCGCTTCCCATCTGACTCTCAAAGATATCAAAATTCGCTTCTTTATTGTTAGTTCACACATCAAAAAAAAAAAAAAAAAAAAAAAATGAGACTATAACATTTCTGCATTACTTGCTTTCTTGGCACCATTGTACCTGGTATTAGATGTAAGAAGCGTTTTGGTGAGATGTTTGGGGACGACAGTTGGTACTGTGAATATCGTTAGTGTAGTAAGCAAATGGTAGCTACTGGTGAATGGGCCCTGGGCTGTGTGAATACTGTGATGGGTTTCCTGCTTCTAAAGGGTGGGAAGTGCCGTGAGCCAAGTAAAAGTTAAGAAGATCCAGATATGGCGCACTTCGTGTTATCGTATTAACTGCATGATGTTTTTCCTGGTATTGTTTGTTGTCGCATGTCCTAGGCCTGTGTACAGAGAATTTAGGTCGCTGGTGATGTACGCTGCTTCAGGCCTTCTTAATTTTTTTAAATAGTACTATGATGTCGACATTCCTCCTTCTCTTGGGTGTATGTATGTGGAGGCGAGATTCATAGATCCCAGTGACTTCATAACCTTGACTGAGAGTATGCATATGTAATCGGAATCGTCGGGTATTTTGTGCTGAATGGACTTCTTCATTGCTATGATGACTCCTGCATATTGTTAGCCTATGCGATTTTGCTGATGTGTAAACCGGGATTTTTAAAAGCTGATCACTGGATACGCCGTGAGGGTTATAAGTAAGAAAACATCAGATGAAAGAAACCCGCGCTAACACAGAAAAAATCAACTAATATTACTAGTATGACTGGAATCGAACCAAGACTTCATGTAAGAATCAGGCAGCTCTCCACTGTAACATGACCAGGTAAAAGTTGTCTCACTTTGTCACATACTTGTAACCAAGGTACCTTCGCCCCTAACTGTGGACCTGAAAGGGAAGAGACAACCAACCCCCTGGCACTCAGGCAGGTAGAAGGTTTTAATCATACCCAAAGCACATCCCGGCATGATTGGCAATACGTTAGAAAATAATGTCCGGTTGTTCTTCCATATATTTCCTTATGAAATCAATGTTTATTTTCCAGCGACGCACATTATATCATTTGTTTCACTCTTCGTGTATTTACAAAGTATGTAAAACTATTAAGGATTTTCCCTTTGTTATTCTGGTAGACTTTGTAATATCTCCCTTGTGCTAGTTGGTGGAAGTTAATTTGTTTTCCTTGTATTGGTTGATAGTGTTTATTGTGTTTATGATACCCGGTGTGCACAGGAGATGAGGTATTGGTTCTTGTTTTTTTTTCCTTTCAACATTTAATGGCTGCATGTTGCATTGGAGATTCAATGTACCACCTTTCAGTCCCCCTCACCCTCATCCCCTACACCACCCCTCACCTCCCCATACCCTCACTCCCTACACAACCCATCATCCGGTTCACCACAACCACATACACCACCGCTCAACCCCTTACACCACCCTTCACCCCCACCTTACCAAAACCTCACATTACCTCAACCACCTACACCACCCCTCAATTCTCCCCCCACTTTTATCTCCTACACCACTCCTCAAATCCACCTCACTCACAGCTACGTAACCCCTCAACTCTCCATCACTCTCACCCCCAACACCTCCCCTCAATCCCCGCTCACCCTCACCACCCATACCTACCCTCAGTCTTCTTTACTCTCAGCCCCATGTCGCACATACCGTTACCAATTCCGAACAGCATAATGTTCTTACAGCTCTAACATGGCTGTCTGTTTCTTCTGTGAGTGTATTTTGACGATTAGAAACTTCACTGACTTTCACCAGACAGCATTGTTTCCCGACTGTTTTTTTTTTTTTTTTTTTCATATCCATTTCACTCTGAATGTCAGAGTATCCTTCCTTCTCATACAGTAGCCTTCCCTTATTTGTGTGTTTTATTTTGCTATCACATAATAACATTTCATCTAACACCTTCCACTGCCTGTCAGCAGGAATGTTTTGGCGTACTGGTGAGAGTAATACCTCTCTTGTTCCCTCAGGCAGCGTGTGTTCCTTATTCAACGCCGATGTGGACACCTGGTTTCGAGGCAGCGACCCGGCAATATCCACTTTCAACCGCTGCTACACCTCTCAAGCCCCAGAACCAAACGACATCACTCATGAAGTGGTCAGCACTACAGCTTCAGATTACTACACACCCGGCGTAACTACTGCAGAAAAAGCTGTCAACGGCTTTCTCTGCAGATCGTATGAAGACTGCTTCCTAACCAGTGGCTTCACGGGCTACTGGAGGGCAGATCTGGGAGTATCACGTCGAGTGGCCACTATCAAGATACAGATGCGCATTGACGGCGGGCTACAATCTCACTTCAATATGGTGACCATCTCTCTGGGCGATTTTCCTACCTACGCCAATCCGGTCTTCCCCTTATATCCCATGATGGCCCCTTCCGTGGGACAAGTACTGACATTCACACCACCAAGTCCAAAATATGGCCGTTACCTACAGCTTAAAACAAATACTGCTGGCAAACTCATGATCTGCAACATGTTTATTTATGAATAATTCAAACTCAAAATTTAGCAACAGAGGCAAAAGATCCTACTAGCACCTTTTCCCTAGCGATATTATATATATACAGATAGATAGATAGATAGATGGATAGATAGATCATATTACACAATAGTAATCCCTTGTGTGTTGACTGTGTCTTTGTCACATGGATACTGTTTGTATAAATGCATCTAGTACATGAGATTATTAATGTCATATACTAAAATAAGCTAGTACAGAAGGGTGCGGTAATATTTCCTGTGCCCTCGAGAATACCGTCTAGTGTCACAGGTGGAGTGTATATTGTCTGAATGATCGTTGGTATGTTATAACACTTTGAAGGAAGCACAGTCTGAAGCCATATTTTCTGCTCACCCTTTACCCAATATTCCTGGCAGAAAGTATTATCACGAGTTTCAAACAAAACAAAAAATCTTGCTGATGATTCTTCGAGTTTCTTTGGACAGCATGAATATCAGAGTAGGTTTAAGTTATTTCTTTGCGGCATATCAAAGCTAATAACAATCACCTTAATAGTGAACAACATGTCTTTGGTGTGAAACCTGGTTTCGATTTCTCTTCGACCTGGTTCAGGGATGTGATAAGTAAAAGCTATGGTTCATGAGTGTATACATGCATGCGATGACGACCGGCAATTAGGAGAAATATACGTGAAATAGAACGTGAGGGTTGCAAGTCAGGTATAATTACTCACCTGTACAAGGGAAAGGGGAAAAAGAAGCGTGTGGTAACCACAGGGGCATTTGTCTTTTTAGTGTAATAGGAAAACTATATGGTAGGATACTTACTGACAGAGTTAGGGAAACAGCAGAGGAATTAGTTGGAGAAGAGGTGGGAGATTTTAGGAAGGGAAGAGGTTGTGTAGATCAGATATTCATTCTTAGGTCTTTAGTGGAAAAGTTTCTAGAGAAGGGAAAGAAGTTGTATGAGGCCTTCATGGATTTGGAGAAAGCATATGACAGGGTGGATAGACAAGGATTGTGGAAAGTATTAAGGATATATGGAGTAAATGAGATATTGCTGAATGCCGTGAAAAGTATGTATCAGGGTGCTAAGGCTGCAGTGCGTGTGAATAGTGAACTGAGTGAATATTTCTCTCTGAAAGTTGGACTGAAACAGGGATGTGCCATGTCCCCATGGTTGTTCAATTTGTATATGGATAAGGTTATAAAAGAGATACAAGGTAGGGCAGTGGATGATGGAGCGACCCAAATAAGAGAGGGCAGTGTTTGGAAACTCCCTGTACTGTTGTTTGCAGATAATACTGTATTGTTAAGTGAAGACGAAGGGGAACTGCAAGGCTTGGTGAATGAATTTGGGAGAGTATGTAGGAAACGTAATCTAAAGGTGAATATAAGGAAGAGTAAGTTATGGTCTTTGAGAGAAATAAAGTCACTGGATGTACAGTGAGGATGGATGAGGAGGAAATGGAAAATGTGAGTACGTTTACGTACTTAGGTAATGTGATGATAAGGATGGAAGTTTGGAGGGTGAAGTGCTTGAAAGGGTACAACAGGGAAGAATGGTTGCTGGTTCCTTGAAGGCAATGCTAAGGAAAAGGGAAGTGAGCATGGAAGTAAAAAAGTCATTGCATGACAATATAGTGATATCAACTCTAACGTATGGAAGTGAAGCTTGGACCTTGTTGGAAGAACACAAGTCAAGAGTGAGAGAAGTGGAAATGAGTTATTTGAGTGGTGCATGTGGAGTTCCATGGAGAGACAGACACAAATGAGGAAGTGAAGGAGCGTTGTAGTGTGGATGTAGATGTGACAGAAAGCGTTAGGAGAAATACACTGAGGTGGTTTGGCCATGTGGAGAGGATGGAAAGCGAGACTAACGGGGAGAGTTTGTGAGAGTAGGGTGGAGGAGGCGAGAGGGAGAGGGAGGCCGAGGATGAGATGGAGGGATGGAGTGCAGAGGTATATGAGAGAGAAGAATGTGAGCTGGAAGCATGGGAGTGAAGTGGCGTTGAACAGGGCGACATGGAGGTGGTTTGTCCGTGGCCATCCCTTACAGAATTGAGGCGTCTGGCAATAGAACGGATAGATGGACAGTTTCCCTACCAACATCGATGAACTTGAGATCGTGGTTTTCCATTCCTATTTGTATTCCTTATTGATTTCTAACAGTTTTCCAGCATTATTAGCAGCCTTGATGTATAAATTGGGCCGTCAAGGGAAAGATAACATATCACAGATTATGTCGGCATTCGTGTCTGTATTCCACTCTTGATCTCTGCCAGAAGTGGGACCTATTATGCTTGAGACATCTTGCGTTGGCTTTAGGGTCTGAGTGAAGTGACAGGACAAGAGGGTGGACCGCCACAGCCTTGTCGTCTGTAGATTCCCAGTGAGAATTCATTCCGCCGCTTCATCAGTGACTGGGAATAAGAAAGAGATAATGTCAGTTTGACTGGCGGGTCTTATAAGCATGAACAATTTATATCTAGTATCTTCAGCACATTGATGTCGTTCGATTAGTTATGTTTATTACTTCCTGTAGACTGTGATATAAAGAGACTGATGTTCAGAGATTAAAAGGTGTGTTTGTTATATAAGAACATAGGTGGAGAGTATGAAAGACTGTGTTTATTGTGATAAATGACAGTTTGGAAGTAAGTTATATTTTGTGTTGTAAAATCAAGACAAAAGTAGAGAGAATAAAATATGTTGTTAATTGTTAATTTGAAATATAGACATATATGCAGGAATCATAGTAGATTCTGACTATTGTGACATTAAGACATGTAGAAAGTATATTTTACGTTTCCAGTGTGTTCGACCCCTCAGGAAGACGCAGTAGATGATGACATAGATACAACCACAGACCAGGTTAAAGTATGAGAAGATCCTGTACGCCCCGGCGAGGCCCTGGGCTGTGACCAGGTACCCACCAACGAAGGCCCCAGCAGCTCGCCCTGAGGAAGTGACGAGGATATAACCAGTTCATGGAGACAAGTGAATACAGTGCCTGGGAGAGATAACACAAGAGACAGCTGAAGGTATTTCTTTCTCTGACGCTTTTGACTTTAAGGAACCAGTCTACTATGTCCGAAAATGGACCCTAATAAAGAACTTAAGCTGCGTTTTCCCTCCTTCTCACCTCCTGCCAGTGATGGGGAGACGAAGACCAGAATGGTTACACTACATAACACCAAGGTATAGGGACGCTGGATGGGTATAGTTATAATTCTACAGTATGTAAGTGACACTTGGAAGGATACATGCACTGGAAAGGTGGCTGATGATGTATATAGCCTAACCAAAGAAGGTTGTCTCCTTCATCAGACGTCTGTGTTAATCATTATATGCAAATGACAAGGTAAAATGGTGATCGTTTGTACACTGTGGGGAACTATGGGGTGTTGGTGTATGAAAATGTAGTCTCACTGGGCGATTACACATGGTGCAATGCCGTCTCGTATGGCCAACACATACAAAAACCCAAAACTGGTGTGGTTTAACCAAATAGCCTGACCGAACACTAGGGGAAATCAAAACAGGAAATATTTTCACTGAACCACAGAGTACTTTTTCTGATCCAGACGAAAGCAAATGCTCGTTTCCCATTACTCAGTTTTTGTTTTTGTGGTGACAGACTTTTCCTTAGTAGTCACATACTGGATGAGGCACTTATACACAGTATGGAAGGATTTCTGTGATTCTGCTTACATAAAATCAGAGTTAGATGAGGATAATAAGTCAGTATAAATCTCGCTAATTAAACTTACTCTAGAGTAGGGATGCCCAACCTTTTGACCTGGATGAGCACCTTCCCTATTCCGGATAATTTAGCGAGCACTATTTCGGACTTGCAAATATATGGAATAATCAGTCAAAAAATCTGCAGTATTCACTGACAGAACCTAAGCAGTTATACATACATAATATTTTAATTACAGCTCTCATGTCCCTCGTAATACATTTTGTTGCCTACAAAATTTTGTGAAATGCAGGAACACACACAAAAAATTGGAATTAATATCTTCCATATGTTCCTAGAAATCTCACACATTCACTACAAACTGCTACTTTTTTTTTTATATTGTGTCTAAGTGTTTTTCTCTAGTCTAGCGTTTCAATAAGAACGTTGATTCTGAACTGTTCTGGCAAGCTTTTTGCAAACACATATCTATACGATCTGCCAAAACAACACTGAGACATCGCTCCAACCGATCCTAAGTCAAATTTTCTTATTATTCATCAAAGTATCCAGAGGGGCAGTGGGCTATATTTGGGGTAAGTATGATAATTACTAACCAATTTTCATGAAAATTTAGTACAACACAAATAAGACACCCACTTAACTGTGTAGAAAGCTTGAAGTTGATATATGAAAAAGAAAGATGGGGAAAAATTATATGATAGAATCGCTTAAATTTTTACCTAAACCTAAATTGCCAAAGCTAAGAAGTGTTCAACAATATTATCATATATAAGCTACCAGTGCTAAATTTTTTCATATACAAATCAAATTTATGGTTTCCTTTTTGTGTTGTATTAAATTTCCATGAAAACTGATCAGTAATTTTTATACTTACCCAAAATACAGTCCACTGCCCCTTAAAGAAAATGCCGCCTCATATACATAAATGATCCTGCATAAGGTTAGCAATTACACTAACATGACTGACGGGGAATATCACTGGATTTAGAGCTTTCCAGAAATTATTGTAGCATGAGTTGGTGTGTAAAGGTTTTAACACTGTGGATGACAAGATTCCACACACTTTCATTTCAGTAGCAGCTAGTGGGTCATCCCAAGTAAGTATATTCGTTTTTAGATTCTTTAAATCAAAATAACTAGACATTGCATAACGTCGAAAAATGCCAGTATAAACTTTCATTTTTCAAACTTAGTCTGAATGTCCTTACTGAGAGTTACAATACTGGCCATTATAATATAAAAATGGTATGTTTGTTTGGGTTCTGAACCAAGCATTCAGCCAAATGTTCAGAGAAAAACAGATTACCTTGAAAAACAGAATATTTTTCAACCTGTGAAACAAAACAGTTAACTGTTTATCTAAGGTAATTCCAGATTCAAATGTTTTGTGTGTGTGTTCAGCAGGTTTGCAGCAAATGACAAATGGATTTTGAAATAGTGAGTATTTACTTCAGGTATTATGAACATGAGACTGTTTCGGACACTCTTGATTAAGCCGGAGATCTGAAAAATTTTCAATGAACACGTTCTAAATTTAGTTTAATGAGGTTCCGTAACTCTACTCGTGTATATCTGCTGGTGCTCACGGCCAAGATTTTAAGCAAAGCAATAGAGCACTAACGCACTGTCAACATGCATAGCTGTTCTCGAGCAACAGGCCGGGAATCCCTGCTTTCGAGCATCATTGTATAATCGAAAATCTAATATATATATGGATGACGATAAGAATATAATCAAGCTTTTTTTTTTTTCATTCATATTTTCTTACCTTAATTGGTTCTTTTGTATTTTAGTTGCTTCTTCGGACAGCTGCAACAAGAAATTAGGTGGGATGTAAAAATTACTTAGAACAACGATAAAGGCATCCTAAATCGGTCGCTTTTGTGGTATATGTGTCCTTACAAGCAGGGCACAACTGAGTCCTTCTTAGGGTAAGGTGCAAGCACCTTATTAGGGGCGCCTATGTTTGTGAGTGAGTTTGTGTCAACTGAAGCTAGCCTCAGTGGCATTCCACTTTCTCTTAGGAGATAACAAGGACCAAGGAAGCCTCTTTGCTGTTAAACCTAAAGGCTGGATTTCAGAGAAGAAAATGGTTCCCACAAGTAGACTGACTTCGAATGATTGATGGTTATGAGAGGAATGGAACTGCCCAACGTTACACAAGCAGGACTGGTGTGACGATGACTGTGTGGTGAATCCAGTCTTAGAGTAAAGCATAGGTCCTTCCTAGCAATGCCTGATGGAAAACTTCAAGATGAACTGGGGCTCTGGAATAAGACTGAATGAAAAGGTGTCTCTTGTCTTAAGGTGCACTGAGATAAACTGTAACTCTGAGCTAACTCCGCTAATAACATAAGCCTTGATTCTTAGAACACGCATGGATAAGGATGCAAGTCTTGAGTGTCGTGTGTGTGTGTGTATGTGTGTGTGTGTAGAGATCTATATCACTCTATCTATCTATCTCTCTATATCTATCTCTCTATCTATCTATCTATCTATCTATCTATCTATCTATATATATATCTATCTATATATATCTATATATATATATATATATATATATATATATATATATATTTATATATATATATATATATATATTGTTACTTAGCCTATGATTTCATCATCCTTTGTGTAATTTTAACGCACAGTTGCTGCATGTTTGATCACGAGCGTGTTCTGCCTCAGTCCCCCCCTTCTACCGTTATAGTAGAGTAAGTCGTCCTTTCTGTTATTCAGTGCGGGATTGTCGACCGTTTGTCCCCATCGCTTCATTTGCGCGTCCTTATTACAAGTTGTATCAAGCTCTGCTGGCCCCTATATAATGAGCTCAGTCTCTGCATCATTGCCACTTAGATCTGCTCCTCATTTTGTTCGCATCTCTGTCCTCCCCTGTACAGATATTATTATTGTGAGTGCTCAAGAAATCTCCAACCATCTAGCAGCTGTGTGTAATTTGAGTATAACTGTTGTTGCATTTTTTCTTGTACTGTATAGCATAGGTTTAATTTGTAGGCCTAGTGAAGTTTTGTAATTCATGTAGGGTTCTTTATGTCAGTCATTTTTTATAATAGTTTGTATCTGTAATTATTTATCTGGCATTCACTGAGTATTATCTGGTATCTCATTTTATCAGGGCTGACTTAGATAAATTTACTCTTGCTAATTTCGTGTTAATAGAGGCTATTGCAGTTAACCATATATTTAACCTGTTTTTGCCATTACATTATCCTTATGAGTCCTGAATGTTTTATTGTTAGTTTGTGCATTAAACTTTAACTTGTAATTTTGCCTAACTCTTTTGTTTTGAACCTGGAACTTTACGGGACAGTAGTGACTCTTAGTATTCTCACTTAGAGTGTACGTTATCTTTCTCTGTTCCGTAACAATATATGTGTATATATATATATATATATATATATATATATATATATATATATATATATATATATATATATATATATATATATAATGTATTCATTTATCAGTTCATTCATTTATTTATTTATTCTGCAATTCATTGCGGGCAGGGTGTGTATGATCGTCGGCGTTTATTTGTGAGTCTATGCATCAATTAACTCTTGAACCAATGAACGTATCAACTTCAAAATTTATACCGGTGTTGGGTATGTTGAACAGAGGAAGTGGTTCGATTTTGATGAAAATCCACCGGGGGTAAGGGTGGGAGTGGGGGGCTTCCAATTTGGAGCAAATTTTTCAAAGTGACATAGGAGCCAAACTGTGTGACACAGACACATGGTTACTCTTAATAACTAACAGGAAGTCATAGATGGGGATGCTATCGGCACCATTATATTGGACTTTGGGTGACCTTGAAAGGTCAAAGTCAAGGTCACATATTATTTGTGAATCTGTACGTTGATTAACTCTTTAACCAATGAACGGATCATCTTCAAACTTTGCCAGGTGTTGGGTCTGTGGAACCGAGGAGCTGGTTCGATTTTGGTGAAAATCTACCAGCCGTAAGGATGATAATGGGGGACCCCAAATTTGGAGCAAATTTTTCAAAGTGCCATAAGGACGCAGACGGTGAGAGATAGACACATGGTTACTCAATCACTATTAGGAAGTAATGTATGGGGATTCCATTGGCACCATTACATTTGACCTTGAGAGACCTTGAAAGGTCAAAGTCAAGGTCACACATTATTTGTGAGTCTGTGCTTTGATTAACTCTTGAGGAAATGGTTTGATTTTGGTGAAAATTCACCAGGGGTAAGAGTGTGAGTGGGAATCCACCAGGGGCAAAGGTGGGAGTGTGAGGTCCCAAATTTGGGATCCCGGTGGGGTGTTGTGACCTGGGTCACTTTGCTCTAGTTTATGCTTACTTTGTCTACAAGGTGATTGCAATCTTGAGTTGTGTCCTGTTTAGAAAATGTTAATAATCCTACCAAAAGCATGATGTACAGGGCTGAGAACGCCTGACAGAGTGGCAAGCAGTCCTTTAGGCGCCAGGACAGGGCACAGTCGTATCATGGTCACCCACGGCAGGTTGTAGGACAGCACCTCAAGCATTTCCAAGGGCAATGCCAGCCAGGGATCTCTTAAAAACAAAACACGAAAAATCACCATATTAGCACCGACGTGTACAATATACATCCTCTTTACAAGTTATTTCACCAACAAGTTGATTCTTCCCAGGACGACCACCTTTGCTTTATTGACTGGTAACTCCGGCCTACCTGCCCTAACACAGTGCCCCAAATTAATCACGTTGATTAGTATGAAATGTCTCTCGTTACGATGCTTAGCATCGTTTGGCGTTAGAAAGAACAAAATTAAGAAGGCTTCCTCTGACTGAAGGGGGTCTAACACAGGTCTCTACGTGAATAAAATTGTCTCAGGCTAATTAGGATAACAAAAAAGCAGCACTTGGCCAAAGTCGCCAGAGATGACTATAGTTTAACATACAGCACTAATACAAGCATCACCTTGTGTAAATGCCACCAGTTCCTTCAGCACGAAGAAATGTATTTTATAATATTTACCCTACCGAGAGGGGAAAGTATGCAGAGAAGACATTTCGAAATAGAAGGATTACATAGAGCCTTCAATAGCCTCCTTCACTGTCCTAAGCTGAATAAAATCACCGGTAAACGGCAAGAGTACAACAAGGGAAAATAGTTGCTGTAGTGAGGGATTCAACATTCATGTTTATTTCAATGAAGCAATGTGTTTATTTTGTATGTTTTTATCATATCAATAATAATAATAATAATAATAATAATAATAATAAATAATAACAGTAATAATAATAATAATGATAATAATAATAATAATAATAATAATAATAATAATAAACCTTCTCTCTCACGTAGAGTTGGAGTGAGAAAAGACTCGTAAACAAGGAAAGACAAAACGTGAGACTGGGAGATCTATCAAAAACATCCATCTCTCTGTCTATTGCCAGACGCCTTAATCCTTTGAAGGGTGGCCACAGACAAATTACCTTCACTTCGCCTTATCCCCTGAATTACCTTCACATCGCCTTATCCCCTGACATCTGGCTTCCATCCCTCCAGCTCACACCTTCCTCCCTCATACATCTCTCCACTCAATCCCTTCATCTCATTCTCAGTCTCCCCCTCTCCCTCTCCCCTTCCACCTCACTCACATACATTTCCAGTCAGCCTCTCAGTCTCTATTCTTTTCACATGGCCAGACCATCTCAGAGTATTGATCTTAACGCTTTCAATCACATCCACATCAGTACTACAACCCTCATTACTTCTTCATCATTTGTCTGTCTGTATCTCCACGTAATTCCATGCTCCTCTCTTAACTCTTTTTCACTGCTCTCGACTTGTATCCTTCCAACAGGGCCTACGCTTTTCTTCCGTACGTTGAAGTGGGGGATCACAGTACTGTCATGCAGTGAGTTTTTTGCTTCCATGCTCACTTCCTGTTCCTTATTACAGTTTTCATTGAACTAGCAACTTTTCTTCCCTGCTGGACCCTTTCATGCACTTCATCTTCTAGTTAAATTTTCATCCTTACTCATAACACTATCCAAATACTTGAATGCACTCACATTTTCCATTTCCTCACCATCCAGTCTCATTGTGGATTCTGTGACTCCATTTCTCTCAAAGACCATGGCTTTACTACCATCTACCGTATATTGACCCTAATATTGGTTTGGCAATAGATAGATAGATATTTGGTTTCTTTCATATACTCTCAAACTCATCTACAACGTCTTCCATTCATCTTCATTTGACAGTTCTTTTGTCATCAGAAAACATCACAGAAAATTTCCACACCCAACCCTCTCTTATTAAAGAGACTTCAACATCACTGCCTAACTATATCGCATTTATAACTCCATCCATGTATAAACTGTACAATCACGGAGACATGGCACACCCCAATTTCAATCCAACATTTAAATCAGACGAGCTGAATTCACTTTTCACACGCACTGCAGCCCTAGCGTTTTATACACACTCATCGCAACGTTCAGCAACTTCCTATCGACTTGATATGTATTTTTAGTACCTTCCACATTCCTTGTCTAGCTACTCTGTTATATGTTTCCTCCTCATCTATGAAGGCAGCACACAGTTTCTTTCCCTTTTCTGGATATTTTTGTATAATGCCACTTAGAAACATACATCCATGTGTCTCTCAAGACCTTGAAAACCTGGGTCCACCTAATACTGTACACACACACACACACACACACACACACACACACACACACACACACAAACATTACAGATCTATCGATAGATAGATAGATAGATAGATAGATCATCACCATCATGATGATTATATATATATATATATATATATATATATATATATATATATATTCAGCGTACTCATATTTCACATCAACGAACGAGATGTATTTTACCTAAGGAAAGACAGGGTAAATTCTCTGACGGAGTATATGAAAAACGCAATGCCGAATATTGTGAGGCTGCTCAACCTATTGATGATCTTATCAGCGAAGAAGATGACTGGGAAGCTGGTGACGTACGATATGGACATGGTCAGACCTGGAAGTACAGAGTGTAATTGTTACTTGGTCGAGAGAAAGCATGTATATAAAATTTCATTCGCGAATAATAAACGTTTCGTGAAATGTGTCACAACTTTACCCCGAGGACGTATGTTTAGTTTATTTTTTGCTACCATCAAACGAATTTATTGAGCTTAGGCTTTTTGAAAAGGCGGGTGTTACAATTAGCGTGCGTTAATTTCTTTTCTACTAGGGTTTTCCTGAGGTTCAAAAGAAAAAAAAATCGCCAGGACATGGTCAGGATAAAATATGAAAAACATTTACAAACCGAAGGGGACAAATGTGTAGTTCAAAAGTTTTACATATAATCGGTTTAAATTATATCGGTGATCATAAAGAAAAACATTGTTTTTTCTCATGAAAAAAATGTGAAATTAATTCCTTCACTCCGATCATGTCTTTTCTTGTGACGATTTTTTTCATTTAAGGCTACCTATAGTGTCTTGCACAGTGGGGTAAGGTAAGTACAGGTATAACCTTACCTAACCTAACCTAATATTATAACAATATACCCCACCCTAATATAATATTATAACAACATAATAATATAAAAATATAATAAGGTACATAAAATAATCATAATGTGAAATTACCCATTCTTTCAAAGTATTTTCTTTTGCAGGGAAAGTAAGGAAATATCATTTAAACTTTTGTCATGTTAAACACACACATATAATGTTAAAGAGTAGTCCTGTGTATTTGGTTTAATGAAAATTATGTTCGGCAATATTTTTTTTTCTCCTGTGGCAGCATGTACCCCTCACACCTACAGTGTTACAGATTTGCCCCCAGTCCTGTTAAGGGCTGGGAAGCCGGATTTTTGCTACAACATAGCCTTATGGTGGACGCAGTGCTGAAAGGAGTATGGCTCCAATCGGTTGATTATTATTTGAGAAAGCCTGGAGTAAAAAAAACTGGGGTTTCACCTAATTTCCATGAAGGATAAAAGACAGAGCCACCAACTTGGTGGACTCACAGACTGTGATGACCTAAGGTGACATGCTCAAGATCAGTGACCTTGACTGCAAGGTCAGTTTATAGCTCGGCTTCTAGTAGGCTATGGTTGTGGAAAGTTTGTCTTTATCAAACTCGCCTTTGGACATTTTTTTATGTTCTAGTTATTATTATTATTATTATGATCAATATATGTCATCATACTCAAACACCACAGTTGTCTCTCAGCATGTGGACGGACCATTAAACTGACTGTGCAGCGTGATTTTTTTTTTTCCATCGACCACTGGCTCGAAGGCCAAGGTCATTAACACAAAAAAATTATTGTACGTATTTTTAAAATTATTTTGTTTATAATTATTTTCATTTTATTGTTACATCATCATATAATTTAGAAAAAAAAAGCCTAATCTAACAGCTTCATGCTGATAACCCGAACAAACAAATCGCTACCCTACACCTAAGCCTAAAGAACCAAATAGCTAAACCTAACTGGTATGCTTAAACTAACAGGGAGAATACCTCGACCAACAGAACACCATCGTTTGGAGGTAGGTTATGCCTTTCTACATTACACACCTGCATGCATCACTTGCGACTCTCGATAGAGGCACATGGATTCCTACAGGAGACATCAATATATGAAAGAGAACCAGACGAGTCAGGAACTCTTCCATATACGTCAACAGTCGACCATGATTAAGAAAACTTATACAAACAGATACATACCATTTATATCTATACAAGAAGTGAAATACCTCGCCCAACAGAACACCAGCGACTGAAAGTGCCCAATAGCTTTTCTGTATTGCATACTTGCATTCATCAACTGGCGACTGTCAGGCGAGGCACTTGTTTTAATATAGAGGACATCATTAAAAGAAACAGAACTGTAAGAAGCAGGAGCTATTTCAAATACGTCATCTGTCAACCCCAATTAAATAATACACTATATAAATACTCACAGGCGATAAAAACCACAACGACACAGCAAAAAAAAAAAAAAAAAAAAGCCACATCACTCAGATTAGTCCCGTCTCCCTCAAGAAACCATCAATTTATCAGCCAAAACAATATTCCTATTACCCACGATAGTGGAAAGGGAGCAGGGGGTTGCTGCTGTACCACAGTAATTTGGACGTGAAGCACGGCCACCAATAAATCGCCGACAGTGTAGCGTGATACAAATGATAGATAACACAGCACAACAGATGTCACAGTACGGTGGAAATCGTCTTTCAAAATATGGCAAGGTAAGTGTGAGACGTGTGCTACTTAACCATAGCAATGCCATTTCTCTTTCTTCCAAGCGACTGGGGTGATTTGCACTGTTCTAGTCACCAAGGAGTGGCTTGCACGTTGGTATATTCAGTACGGTCCACTGACCCTGCCACAGAAGATTTATTGATTTTTTTCCAAGGGAGAGACTTAACCACAGCTCACGAGGAAATTCCAAAATCTCTTCGAGCTCCACAGCCGACTTTGCTAGTAAGCCAGTCTGCTCATTGCCGTAGATATGACAATGACCAGGTACCCAAATCAGCTGAAGGACTTGTTCCACGAATGCAATTCATTAATGATGCGGCCCTGGATCTCATGAGAATCAGTATCGCAAGAAGCAGTTGCCTAAAAGAGCTGACTTTAAATCTGAAAATGTGACCAATAAGTCATGACTAGAAGTTAGAACACAGTCTATGGTTTTGTCAATCGTACAAAATTTCAGAGGTAAGCATAGATGTATCAGTCAGCAACCGAAACCTGAGGGCTCACTCAGTCGACCATACACTAGCACCTACACACTCACCTGACTTGGAGCCATTGGTGTACAATAGGTGGGACCCCAAAATATGCACGATGATTTTGCAAAACAAGTGCAAGACTTCCTCCTGCGATGCCTTGGTCTTCCGTGCTGGAAGCCTTAAAACATATCAAAATTGCATGGCTCCCAAGGAGCTATATTTATAAAACCTAACTTGTCAAAGTCATTGAGGTGATGCGATCCACACCAAGCTCCTGAATTAGTAAATGGAGGCGAACAGCAAGTGGCCAGCGAACCCCTAGCATAGGATGGTGTTGTTGAAGCAGGGGAGCACAGGCCATATTGCCGATATCAGATTTTCTCAAGATTTTTATTCCATAAGATATTATTAGCTGGTCTCGGTGAATATGGAGGCAAGGAACGTTTGCCTCCACTTCCTTTCGAGCTACACATGTACACCTTAAGACTCTAAGACACATTCGCAAACATTTATTCTGTAACACATCCAGCCTCCTCAATGTGGCATCAGAGTCATGGTCCAAATTAGATCTAATAAGGGACTTATACACCATTAATAAAGCTTTCCTGTCTACTCCACAAGTAGTACCCGCCACGTACTTAAAGACATTTAATAGTTTATCACAACATGCAGTTAAATTATTAACATGATATTCAAAGTTTAATCTGCGATCAAAATGCAAGCCAAAAAATTTGACCTAATTTTGAAAAGGTACCGCCTGAGTATCCAAAGCCAAACGCAAATCAGAAACGTTACGGGTTGTAAAAACTACAGCAGTACATTTAAGAATGAAAAACGTAAATCCCCACTGCATGGACCACTGGTGGACGAAATCAAGGGTTGCTGGAATCCTCCCAGTCGAAAATTGTGCATTACAGGAAGAGTGCCATATTGCACAATAGTCAGTATTGTGTGAGTATTTAAGATACCTCGGGATGGGGAGCTGATGACAGAATATCACTTATCACAGTTCTGAACAAAGTGGGGCTAAGCACACTTTCCTAAAGCACCCCGTTGTCTTGGGTAAATATATCCGATGTTACACTACAAGGCAACTGACAGATTAATGTCTTAAAGTGTGACGTGGGTGATTTTACTTGTTTTATATGATTTCAGACTGGAAGATAATGATAGAGATTTGGTATGATCTGATAGTACTCTAAGATTTGAAGTTGTACATAATATTAGATATTCTATTTTACTAACCCATGAGGTAGTTAGAGGCGTCGAGGCTCTTGAGATACACAAAAAGGAAGCTCTCGAAGAAGCCCCAGTTGATGCCGAGGACGAATACAAGGAAGAGGAATGCGTCCACCTGCTTGCTGGCCGCTAGGCGTCCGACGTCCTTCAGTATTGTGTTCTGGGTGCGCTCGACCTGTGTACACCAAACTTTCAGCCCACAGACATCTCACGTCCACTTCAACCACGCTTCACTCCAATACCACTTCATCTACACTTCAACTCTATATTCACTCTTCCATACTGACACCTCGATTATCAAGGTCTGTTGTTGTGTATGATGTGCCAACCACCTGCATCATATCACCCAGGTCTTTCTACAGGGTTCTCTTGCTGCGTTCTAGTTGTGACCACTAACCATTCTGTCCACTGTCCTCATCTCAGCTTCATCAAATCCTCGCCCCATTATCATTTACCCCGTTTACGTCCACGTCACCTCGACTCAGTTTCCACTGCACAGGCACTTCAACTCCACTGCAATTTCATCACTTCACCCCACTTCATCTTTTCATCACTTCCACTTCACCTCCACTTCAGCTTCACTTCATCTCCACATCACCATCAATGCATCTTCATTTCACCTCCACTTTACCACCACTTCCATCATTAAGGTCTGTAATTTAATAAGCTTATGAGACCCATTAGCACCTCATCCATACCAGTTTATTTCTTTACATACCTTAGTCACCAACTGCTCCAAATTCACACACCACTCCACTTCGGTTATCAGAGGAAGTGTCCATAAAGTATTTTAAGCCAATTTTTACCATAAACAAATTTCCACAGCCGTTAATTGTTTTTTAAGTAATTTTCTCTGATTGCATTTGTTTTTTCCTCCACTCTCAACGCTGAGTGAAGATTAATGCATAAAAAGGCAGCCCAGTACTCCGCCAGACCACAAGCATGATTATGACTAAGGAACCAGAAATCATATTTACCTTACTTGAATCTTTTACACCTTTTCCACGCTGCTTTTTAAACTTGGTATTGTAATATAAACAATATTTTGTACTAACCACTGTCAGACAATTTCGTTCAGCTTAGGCAAAAATCTGCTATAATGAATGGGTTAATTAAGCTATATCCATCCCCTCTAACTGATATATCATAGTCTCCCCCAGGCTAAGGAGGATGGCATGGATTTAGAAAGATTAAAGTGAGAGTGCGTGAGGTGCAAATATGTCCACTTCCAAGTCATTTGTAACATTATACTGAATATTAAATCTTTCATGCGTATTTTCTACCACTTTATTCCAGCTAAGACCAGACAGCCTTATTCAGCTAAGAGTTAGTCATATGAGCCTGAAAGTGTCAGTTGTGATACCGTGAACCCTCTCTGGAGTGGGGCAGCTCGATACCTGTACACAAGCTAATGTCAGACGATTTTTCTTGATCGAACTGTGAGTTATGGGTGCCTGACAGTACGTAGCTGTTTTATGCATTTATAACCATTTTCTGGTATTTAGTAGTAATATGTTAAAATTCTAATCACTCTTTCATGCAAGGAGGAAGGAACCACAGGTCAAAAACCCACAAGATTGTTCCTTCAAAACAAAATAACAAGAGCCAAATTCAAGATCCGTTCATTTCGAGATGCCAGGACACACTCCTTTTAAATGACTGGAGATCATAGGCAGTAGGAAATAAAGACTGGCTAAGACAGCTGCAGAGTTGACCTGTTTCATACAAGAAGGACTGGGAACAACAATTAACTCTTGCATTAGAGAGCGAGACTGAATAGGGTTGAGAGTTTGCTGCTAGACGGGTGCTACACGCCCGCCGTAGTGGTGGACGGATCCAGGCAAACTGAGAAACAGAGACCATTGAATTAACGATTGAAAAGAGATAAAGCTGAGGCAGTCTGGTGAAGAAACAGAGGTTAAGAAGAGCCAAGAAGAAGAAGAGAGTTCTATCTATTTATATATAGCTAGACACCACAATCCTTTAAGGAGTGGTCGTTTGGATCTGAGTTAATTATTATACGGGGAGGGGCACTAACTCTTCCCCAACCCATTTGTAGACACATAGGGAAGAAATAAAGAGACGAAGAGTCTTTGTCTCCACATTGCTAAGAAGAGCTGTATGTGTGGAGTCTCCCTGCAAATAAGAGTTGTTGAGTTGTATTCTACACAGGGGAGAATAAAACCCTTAACAAAGTCAACAGCTGTCAAGGGATAAAGAAGGCAGGGGTAGGCTTAGCACACTTAATCTCCTGGAAGCAGAGTTTACAGAAGGTAATATGATCTTTTCAAAATAAGTCCTGGGAAGATGAAAGCCGAAACATGTTCAGTAATGATGCAAGATTGAGCTGGATATTGCTAAAAAATTAGGGGATACTCCTGCGGAAGAATTTTACAAGTCGAAAGATGTAAGAACTGCATTTTGATGCAGAGACACGAGCCAAATTAGACATTAGGTGTGCCATAGCCTCATCCCGTGTTTACTGAAGTACCTGCAAAGATGGACGCAGTAGGAAGCAAATGGAACAGTGAAGGGTGGAGTCATCAGCATATGAATGGATAGGGTTACCTGTACATCTTAGAAGGTCATTGATAAATAGAAGAAAGGGAGTTGGTGATAGGACTGAGCCCTGCGGAACATCACTATTGATAGCTCAAGGAGAAGAACGCTAGCCATCTACAACAGAAGCTTCCAAAAGGACCAGAAAGGAAGCGAGAGATGAAGGTACATATAGATGAATAGAAACTGTAAGAGGGCAGTTTTGGAAATTAAATATTTATGTCAGACTCGATGAAAGCCTTTGGGTCAAGTGCAATGGCAAAGTTTCGTCAAAGTTATGTAAGGAGGATGACCACGGGTCTGAAAAGGAAGGTGAGAATATAGTCAGTGGAGCTTCCTTGGCGGAATCCATACTAATGATCGGAAAGAGGGTTCTGATGTGAATGATACTGTTTTTTTTTTTTAAGAATAGATTCTAAAATACAGGAAGTTAAAGTAACTGAGCGACAGCCAGAGGGATGAGAATAGTCACCCTCCTTTGGGACAGGCTGAATGAAAGCAAACTTCTAGCAAGAAGGAAAGGCACAAGTGGACAAAGACAAAAGAGTTTACTTAGGCAGAGTGTAGGCACAGAAGCACAGTTATTGAGGACAACAGGAGGGACCCCATCAGGCCCATATGCCTTGTTAGTATTGAGACCAGTTATGGCAGAAAGTACATCAGCTGCAGAAATTTTAATGTTGATCTTGAAGAAGTCAGAGGTGGACAGTGGTGGAGGAATAGCACTATAATCACCTAAGGTAGAACTTGAGGAGAAAGTCTGAGCAAAGCGTTGTACTATTTAAGTAGAAGAAATAGCTACAGAACCATCAGAGCAGAAAAGAGGAGAGAAGGATGATGAAGTAAAGTTGTTAGAAAGGTTTTTGGCAAGGTGCCGGAAGGAGATAAACGAATTTGAGTCAGAGAATTCAGAGCACTCAGTACCAAAAAATTATTCTTGACAGTGCAAAAAATGGGCTTGGCATGGTTCCAAGCAGAAACATAAAAGAGATGAGATTCAGGGGTAGGTTGGCTCCGGTACCATTTCTAGACCTTCTTGTTGTGGACAGCATTAGAACAAGCGCGATTAAACCATTTTTTTTTTTCAACAGTCACACGATAAGAGGAAGGAATGCATGCTTCCATGGCATAGGGAATAGCCTCCATAATGTGCGAGGTACACACAGATGACCCTCGGCCATGGAAGCAGTAATCATTACAGGAAATATGAAAGACGTACTGCCTGAGGGCCTCCCAATCAGCAGCTCCAAAGTGCCACAGCCCCAGCTTCTTGGAGGGGTCCATAGGCCTTATTGGAGTGATAGGACAGGTTAAGGTGATAAGCTTATGATTAGAGGAGCCCAACTGAGAGAAAAGTTCAACAGTGAAAGCATCAAGATAGTTGTAAGGAAGAGGTCGAATATGTTGCAACTCTCTCCATGGCATTCACTGATATGCGTACGGTGCTGTACAAGCTGCTCTGGGTCATTAAGAATAGAAAAGATGTAGGCTTGTTCACCAGCTAAATGAGTGAATGGAGAGGAGAGTTTATGTGGTGGTGAACACTGCAATAACCTAGAATAGAGGTTTCAGAAAATAGGGAAACTGATAGGATGTGTTCCATCGTAGAAGTAAGAATGTCAAAGAATTTTTCACAGTCAGCAGAATTTGGGATAAGTACACAGCACAAATGTATTTAGTCAGAGATTAACAGGATAGTCGAAGCCAGAGAGTAGAGATTTCAGAAGATTCAAATTCAGGAACACGAGAGTAAGACATGTTGCATACATATACACAACACCCACCTTTGTCTTTGAAGTGAGTATGGAGAAAGTAGGGGGATACAGAGAAGGGTGTGCTGTCAGTCGTTCAGTCGTCTCAGACAGCTGAGTCTCAGTAAGGAAGAGAAGTTTAGTTTTAGAGGACGAGAGGTGTTGTTCAACAGAGGGAAAGTTAGAGGAATGGCCACGAATGTTGCAGAAATGAATATGGAGTGAGTGAGGCAGTGGGTCCATGGATCTCACTTGGACGTCACCTAGAAAGGGGCGGATGGTGGGGACTTTTATGGTCCAAGCTCCCCTGAGGACTCCTGGGCTGGGTGTTGGGTGCCTCTTTACTGAATTTATATTAGGAAGTATGGTGTGCAATGTGCACATAGTTTGGTATTAATAGTTAAAGGAGTTATATAGGATAGTATGCTGGCCTACTGTCTGTGTTACTGAAGCACTGAAAATGTTCAGCAAAGGGAAATGGTTAGAAGCTAGTCCGGATCGCTGATAAAACAGGTATTCCAACTCTCCTTGACATGCAATAAAATTCTTTCTGAACAAAAAATATATCGGTTTTAATAATCTTCACAATGATCACTCTTAGGTCCTTTGAATACTTTCGGCAAAATATTATTGTCGGGGATTCACTTCAATAGAATAGTAATCTCGGTCAAGATAGGAGTTAATTGTGGCTGTGTAAGGAATATAAACAACGAGGATAGGCTAACTATAGTACGCCCTTTGCCCGTTGGTAACTCCTGTAACAAAGACAATATCATTACACAAGATTTGCTGCCTGCTTCTTAACAATTTCAGTGCTGATTACACTACTGGTGTACACATCGTGTATCGCTTACTTTTAAAATGTAATTTTAAAGTTACAGAGTTAAGAGAAAAAAATTTATCACTTTCATCTGACTTTACACTGAATAACAAGCCAATCGATGTCATATATTGCTTCCTATATACGTAAAGCTTGGCGTAATGAAGGAATTCATTAAATTTTTACCACGAGATAGAGGCGGTTTAAAGTTTTTGTGCAAGAAGTTTCCAAAAGTATTTGGTGTCAAGCTCAGGTTCAGACCAAATATAAGAGAACTTGTTCAGGCTGAGACTTTTGAAATCTCAGCTTGCTGTTGAAACTCTTCGATGTGTCAAAATATTCTTAATTAGTTACAATAATCCAAATTAGAAATCGTGAAAGGGATCTTGGAGAAGTCCAAAATTTTTTGGGTGAAATAGTTGTCTCCAGGTGCATTTCCTGGATGCTGATTTGCACTACTTTCCGGAAAATCTAGTAGTCTGGGGAGAAGAATGAGGTGCAATTTTCACAGGGCATAAAGGAGATGAAGAGAAGGTACCAAATGTGTATAGAATGTCAACGTGATGGCCGATTACTGCTTGCACAAAGAGGCATTGGGGAAAAAAAAAATACATATATAAAAGGGTAACAAGTGGAATTTGAAGAAAAAAAAAAAAAACAGATTTTGCATGAAGGATTCTGAAACTCATTTGTGATAAACAATATAAATATTTGCAATGACACTGTATGCACCTTCAATTGACATCCTTTTCAGGTACCGTGTTCTGTTTGATAGCACATTACTTAATGCATACACTTTCAGTAAATCTTTCATAATTACGTTAAATAATCTTACATGGCAGAGAAAAAAAAATCATTATTGTTTATTTGACGTCTTAAATATATGTATAATTCAAAATAATTAAAAAAAAAAGTAACAAATAATGTTCCGTACGCTTGTGAAAAACGGATAGCAACGAAGAATCCATCGAACCTTGCTGTCAAAACTGTCAGGAAAGCGTGTAATGGAAGATCATGCAATACAGAAAGAAACACTGCAATAGAAATTTTAATGGAAAGGACGAACGTAAAACATACTGTATACTGCTGTGCCGTACGAGAGAGAGAGAGAGAGAGAGAGAGAGAGATTCTGTCCTTGATGAATTACAAGGTACCACGAGAGATTTATTTTTTTAAATGAACACTGACCAGTCATATGTCTGTCGAGCTTAATTTTAAAACTCTCAGTGATTGGGAATGAAACTTCAGGCTACTCTCAACTGATGTAATACAGTAGAGAAGATGCGACCGTGAGAAGGCTAGTATATTTTTTAAATATTATATGTGCATTTTCCTTAAATAGATGAACTTCGTGAATGATTAAACTTCATAAAAGATTAGATGGAACTGAAGCTAATAGCAAACTATATTTTTATATTTAGGAACAATACTGAATGCTGGTAACGTGATGCAACTTTCAACAACAATAATTTTACTATGATGCTTAAGCTGAAACTACACATTCTCCGGAAATCTTCAGTAACAACCTGACGATTAATGCCTGCGTTTAAAAAGATGTATTAATACATGAGGGACAAAGGTAAGTGTCAATAGAAGCCTTTCAAAACTTTTTTTTTCTTGCAAAATTTATAATTTCATAGGAGAGAGTAAAATACTTCTCGTTTATATTATTCACCAATGCAAACAAGAAATATAAGGTCTGACAGGGATCTGACTGCAGACCATGTCCCTGCATTTTAACCCTGTGACTGCATGGGATTTGTCTTTGACGAGCAAAATTGCCACGGTCTGACCTGAATACATCGCCAAACTCACTGCCGAAGCGACACAGAGACGCTTTACGTGGCCTTCTTGACTATATGGATTCTTTCCGTTGATTATTTTTCCCCTGAGGGACTGAAATATCTATCCTTCAGATTTCAAGTTAACCTAAGTACAGTACTTATTTGCATTGTTGGGAGAATTAACACATATATTCACACCTCACCTCATATCACATCACATCATTGGTTTCTTAAATACTTGCAGTGTAATGCACTCAGAATCAAATTGAACAGATTAGATTACTCCTCTGGTCTGTAAAAAAAAAAAAAAAAAAAAAGTGAGCATATTCAGCTTTGTATGTCAAAACTTAGCTCACGGTGAACACAATTTACGGTGTTTTCATAAGGAATTCCAATGGTGATTATGCATTTATTTATGCAACAAACATTTCCTTTAAAAAAGCAGATATGACAATGCAGGCACACTGAACCAGCAGCTTTATGTGTCTTGTCACACATTTGTGTGACGCATTTTTTACTGGGATGCGTTATGGTAGGACGTGAATTACTTTTTTTTTTTTTTTTCGTTTTCGAACAATTTATATGAATTTCAAGGGACAACCTCCTCATTCAAAACTGAGCTTTAAAAACATTGGCTGCGACACCTTAGTCGAACTCCGAGAAAGGTTGAAAATGTTACATAATTAATTCTTTCACCACGATGCTTGAACTGCACCTGTATTATAAAGTCTTGTCGATGTGCGACGATAGTTCTGTACTTACACCATAACACATCTGTTCACATAAATGGTTGACAAGCTTTCGCCATAAATCTTTCAGTGTAATTGTTCAGCTTAAATACTGTATTCTTATTTCTCTAATGAAAAACATTTTTTTTTTCCCTATGGAAATCCCTACGCAGCAAAAAAGGCTAAGCACTGACATCCTTAGCTGAAGACACTGATGTGATAACAATCCCATTTCTGTCCAGCTCTCAGATACAAGAGTTAACCGATAACCAATACTCCCAGTCATTGTGTATGCAACAGGTCAAATCTGGAGCTGCCTTCCTCAGTCTGTATTTATGTCTGCCTCCAACCCCGGTCTTTTAAACAACCTATTCAAACATCTTAAAATGAATAGGTCTTGTTTTTTTTGTTTTTTTCTGTTTTACCTGCAGAGTTGAGCATTGCGGTCTCATTGCCTGTGTTTCTTCTTTGCATAAACATCTGTGTTACTGAGTATCGTTATAAGTTACTCATGCAGTTTTCAGATAACTGAATTAATTTTAACACATACTGTTCCAATCGGTGGGATCAGATGTAGCTTCAAAACTTTTCTTCCTTGGGACTCTCCTTAAAAAAAAAAAAAAAAATCGTTTGGTAAAATCAAGAGTAAATTACAATGTCACCGCACTGAGAGGGTTAATGTGGATCTAGATGTGTATTGTGCTGGAGAATATGGACGGGTCATACGCAGATAATATAAACTGGCAAGAAAGAGGTGCTAACAAATATTTTTAACCGATCTGGATGTTATGTCATAATTTATATACCACAGTATTTTCTGCTACTTCCAGAAATTTTTCTTTAACACAGGAGAGACTTTTCCAACTGGAGGACTTAGACATAACCGACATAACCTCATAGATCCTTTTCAAACAGGAGGCCGCTCGTTAAATACAATCAAGGGAAGGTAATAGAGAGAGAGAGAGAGAGAGAGAGACTAGACAGTATATAGATAGATAGATAGACATATATTTGTATATATATATATATATATATATATATATATATATATATATATATATATATATATATATACATATATATATATATATATATATATATATATATATATATATATATATATAATATATATATATAAATATATGTATTTATTTATTTTTTATTTATATATATTTATTTTTTATTTTTTATGTCGTATCGTAACGTCTTACTTGCATCCAGCTCACGCCCCGAATGGGATGTGCTTTCAAATTTGGAAACGCCTGAACTAGCCTATGCGCTCCAGTTCGGTAAGTCTTTCCCTGGCTATACGGAATCATCTGGAAGTATCAGTAATTGTCGACATGATCATACTGACAAGGTTATCTTAGTAGCATATGACCGATATACTCTGTTACATCCGTGCTATGGCTTATGGATGTACTCACAGTGAAGGTAAGGCGAGTGGCGAGGATTGCTGATTGGATAACCAGGAGTACCGCCAAATAGACTGCCGGGGAGTAGTCTGACTGATCTGTGGACAAAACACTGTTGGTTGAACACATTGGACATATGCTTAAAACGTACTAGACATTTTCACATTTGATGGCCACTGGTATTCTCACTGAGCTCGGTACAAAACATTGACTGTGGGACACCTGTTGAACAACTGTTGGACACTTTGACACCAGGGGGAAAATACTAGAAAATTGTTGAACACGCTTTGGATACCCGAACACATATTAGAGACATAAACAATAATTGTACACTTGTATGACGTGTATTGGACTCTTAACATTTGGAGGATGTTTGAACACCCAGCAGACATTTAGCCACTTTGCAGACATTTCTTGGACACCTACTGAACAAATGGACACCGGAGCGCTTGGACTCTCGTAGGACGCTTATTCGTCGCTTCTTGAAAACATTGACAACTGAACACTTGGATACATGGTGGATACTGAGACACTTGCTCCACACTTGTTTGAAATTTATTTATCATTTACTGAACAATTAATGGAAACTTGTTGTATACTTAGTCACTGATTATACAACCGTTCGAAGGTGGGGTGGGTGGGTTGTCCTTGCAGTTAGAAGATGAATTTGCACACCATTACACAACCACTTCCTACTGAGAGAGAGAGAGAGAGAGAGAGAGAGAGAGAGAGAGAGAGAGAGAGAGAGAGAGAGAGAGAGAGAGAGAGAGAGAGAGAGAGAGAGAGAGAGAGAGAGAGAGAGAGAGAGAGAGAGAGAGAATGCTGGCTGCCCTCTGACTTTGCTGAGGAACCTCACAATCAATGGACAGAAAGCCTGCACTGGCTGTAAAACTTTAAAGGTATCATGGGAAGTAGAAAACGATGCAGCGAAAACATTAGTGTCGCCAACTGAACACCACAACACAGAATCCACCAGCTGAGACAAAGGTGGTGCTTTACTGGTATATGGATCACCGTGTAGCTAGCTAACCTTGTCCTGCACTCCACCTGTCGACCAGCGCCCCTGAGGCTGGTGGTGCGGCTGCTGTAGCTATCATGGAGGCCACTTTCTGCTTGCCCAACTCGCCTCCTTGCTCTTTGATTACAGCCAGGGTGGTCGCGTCCTGTGGCACAACAACACTGTACGGGTCATGGGCTGGAACTTATAATATGAAAAAGTTGATAAGCTCCACATTTTGACATTTAATTCTAAAGCAGATTACGAGTATAAAAAAAAAGGCTTGGAATTTCCCTACATAATGATATTTAGACATTCAATTTGTGGGAAATCACAGTCTTCCCCTGATTACGTCATGCCAGTTAAATATATCATTCAGGTCCCTGCTTCATTTCTAGATACCAACACTCTACGGTAAGAAACACCATGGCCAAAAAGGTCTTATAGCTGGCCGGAGAACTGAACCCAGGATCTCGTAGCTGTGGATCGCCTATGTTTATGCTTAGGCTACACCACCACCACCCCCAACGAATGTACGCCGTGTCATCTGCAGGCTGAACATATGTAATATGCTTAGCCAGTCCAAAGAATATACATGTTCTCGCAAAAGTCATAAATGCAGCCAACTACATCCCAGGAAATTGGCTAGACTGTTATGGCCCTAGTTTTGTCTGAGATTTCTTTATATTTGATAATGCTGAATACAGGCAAGTGTAAGATTAGTTATATTGGTAGAATGTGTGTGTTCAAAAGTGTAAGAGTGTATATGTATAATGGGAGTCAATGTGTGGTGTAGCGTGAAGACATTTTGAGGCAGTGTGTGTGGAAAGTGTGAGGGAGCACTGGATAACGTCAACATATTTTTAGATTTATTTATTTTGGTGGTAGGTGGGGGTTGGTGGTAAATGGGGGCGCTCTCCATCCACTTACTCCGATGTAGTGCTGCTCTCGGGTGGCTCTCCTTTCCTCTCATCCTTCTGTCTTTCCATCCTTCCTCTTCTGTCTTTCTTTCCTTCATTCTTTCCTCTTCCTTCTGTTTGTGGGTGACTCTACAATGAGTGACAAGCCAAATGGTTTTCCTGTACAATTGCAGGAAATCATTTACTACGTTGGGTGGTAACCATATAACTTCAAATAATGGCGCCTGGTGGTTTAGTGGGTAATTATTAAGGCGCTCCAATCGGATTATTGAGCTGGGGCAGGTTTATATCCAAGGGAATGGTTGGGGTATATTGCTCACATAATGCCACTCAGGCTGTGTGAGGCCGGTCACTCTCATCTTAAATGTCAGGACCAACATGCCTAGCCTCAGGCTCCTACGCTTCTCGCATGGTGCAACATAGGATTGGATGTTGGATGGATGTGATGGATTTATTTACTTATTCATTTTTATAATATACAAACGCAGTGAGAGAGACTCACCAGCATCGTAAAGGGAAGCCAATCACCATGAAGAAGTACCACCCACATTCCTGATTGCCAGATACACCCAGAGATGTGGCGGGGTTGTTGGAAGAGTCTTGTGGGTCAGGGGCAGTAAGGGGCGGGTCGGTTACCTTACACTGGACGGGGCAGGAGTCTGGGCAGGCAAGCTCACTGGAACACAGCATCACCCCCACCATGCAGACCCTCAGACCAGGTGTGGATACAGGTCTCCCAATCCACCACAGACACCACTGTTCCATTCACCTCCACCTGAAACCACCGGGCAGTTTTGGAAGACTGATAATTATATACTGTACTGTATATCTGAGGACGGGAGATCAAGGAACAAGTGAAACGATGGTATGAAGCTTATATTTCAAAACGATGATGTGTAAGCATCCCGGGAGGACGAAGTGTGTGTATGGAACAATGTACAGTTGCGGACATATCAAACAGAAACACCCCGTCCACCAGCGAGGTGGTGCGTGATGCTTCTCCGCATCTTGTAACACTGATAGGGTATGGAACTTGAACCAGGTTTCGTTCAGTCACTAGGACGAACCGAACGCGGTGATCAATGCCGCTGTGCGTAGTTATTGGTGGTGATATATGAGCAATGTTCCGTCAGAAAATATACAGCTGACAGTAGCTTTTTTAATACTGTCACACAATACACCCTCTACATATTATGCATGACACGGATTTCATGTGTGGTTTTAACAGTTTCGAGTCGTGACCCATGCAACAGTAATTCATTATATGTTATAGTTATCAGCTTCCCCCACAGCTATCAGTGAACAGAAAATTATTGTGACGCCCATCACTCCCTACCGTGAACCTGACATTGATAGATCTAATGAAATCGAAGCAAGTTCACTACATACAGGGGAGGTGGCGTCACAGGGGGTGGCAAAGGTGGGGTGAGGGTGGGGGACCTGCAGAGACAGGAGGAGTGGGGAGGTGGGTGAGGAAGGGGGGCAATAGTGTTCAAACTAGAGGGCTAGAGGAGAGGAATGATGGAGTACGGGAAGGTGGACTTTGGTAGACGACAAAAGAGCTACAATGGGGGAGGGATAGATTACAAGGTGACGACTGGGCGAAATCAGTGTTTCATGAAGACTATGGAATTTTACAGTCAGACCATGAAACATTATGTTGATGTTGCCAAGTGTTGTTATTGACCGTCAAGGTTTGTAACAATTCACGACACACTTTCCACCGGATGTCTCAGTATCCCTGCATTATGAGTATGATGACAATTTGCTAATGTGCAAATATATTACACGTCCCTACAGTTTGTCAGATGTTACAGATGTTGTCACAGAGATTAGGAATTACTCTTGTAGCCTATTACGTGGTAGCATCATGGATGACGACTGATATTGCAAACAAGAGTAGGGGATAGACCTCCATGTAGATTTTTCCTTTTATCACCAGTAAGTATGAACAGTGACAGTAATGATGGTCCCTATGGTTCTCATTAATGTCTGTATGGCATCAGTGAAAAATAAAGGTGGATTTACTTAACCCAGGTATATGTTACCGTTTTCTGCAGGCCGTGTTTGGCTGTTGATTTAAGAGATTGCTAATCGTTATTAGTTATATTTAGGTTCATATTGAGCAACTGTCGTGTGCAGTATGCATTCCTTCACAAACCCTCGAGTCAACAATGGTGGAACAAGGTTGTAATGTCTACTGTTATTCAGCCTGAGCACGTGCATGTTACTTCAACTGTGCCCTCAGTTACAGAAATCGCTTTTTTTCAGTACAAACACACACTTCAGCTGCAGTGTGTTTTGTTATGCTAAACAACCGAGTGGCGTTCACACCGTATGAAACAGACAGGATAAAGATAAATACAAGGGCCATTGCCCTGTTCACGGAGAGCAACTCCTGAGCCACACATCTCAGCAGTGTCCGAACATGAATCTGTTGCCCTGGCTGAGTAAGGGTGTATATTGCAATCCACGAAAGAAGACAGGTGAACCACTGTCGTTGATGTATAAACATGAAATCCGCGGTTCATAGTGGAACAGTCATTATAGCCATCTTCTCTCCCAGTCAGTACCCGTCTGAGTGCACGCAGTTGTCGTGAAGAGGGAAGGGGGGACAGTAAACTGGATACTGAGCTTGTGAATCAGATTATTTAACAGATACACGTCTTTCATACCATAATTTACTCTGTCCCTATGGGGTTAACTGTAATCCGATATAAAGATCATATAATACAGCTGATAAGGCATCTCTCTACCCACATGTTAGCCCATCCCAGTATTGCCACCTATGTTCTGGGACCCAGTCCATAACCCCCCCCCCCTTGTAAATCACGTGTTGGTTTACACCGGCGTCATACAGATATTAACGAGAACCATAGGCACGAATCACTACTGTTAACTATTATTTGTGTAGCAAAGGAGAATTCTTCCCTCCCCTCCTCTGCTTTCGGTATCAGTAGTCATCCACGATGTTACTACGTAAATACAACAAAGAATAGTTCCCAGTCCCTATGACAACAGGTGTGACATCAAATATTCTAGGAACGTTTCATATATCACTATGTGATGACATAGTCGTCACCATACACTAATACTGGAAGGTTGTGTACCCCTGGGAAGCAGGTCGTCCTTTAGTCGATGTAACAAAACATGCTGGTAGACTGCGTAACGTGCCAAAGTCTGCATAACGTTTAACAGCCGGACTAACAAATTCCATAATCAGCGTTAAACTATAGCTGATTTGGCACCATATCTTTCAGAGTATCATTTATCCATCCCATCCTAGTTTCCTGCCACAGTCCACTCTCCCCTGCCACATTACTGGTCTCCTGTAGAGCCACCCTTCCACCAGCCAGACCAGTATTGCCTCCTCCTGCTCCCTCCTCCTGTCTCCCAGGCGCCCCACCATGCCTCCTCCTGTGGCGCCACCTAAAGAGGTCTACCAGTTTCAGGTTCACGGTCAGGGAGGAGGAGGATCACAGTAATTATATGATTATTATGATAGGTGCGGGAATGCAGACTATGTTTTAATGGTTTATATGCTGGCCGTCGGTAAATGTTACATGGTTCGTGATGTTTGTCAAAAGTCATACTTACGAAACCTGTGTGTTTCATGTGAATAAATTACGAATATGTATGGCGTGAAATTATATTATTACTATATTCACATAACGTTGTTTTTTCAGTATATATTGTCAGCCGGGACATTGTTTATATACCACCAATAACTGTGCACAGGGGCAATGATCACCGCGCTCGGTTCGTCCTAGCGACCAAACGAAGCCTAGTGAAATTCCATACCCATCAGTGTTACCAGATGCGGAGAGCATCACACCACCTCGCTGGTGGACCGGGTGTTTGCTCTATTGTGTGATATGTCCGCAACTGTACATCTATGAGAACCAAGAAGTGAAGCATATATATATATATATATATATATATATATATATATATATATATATATATATATATAGATAGATAGATATATACATACATACATATATATGTATATATATATATATATATATATATATATATATATATATATATATATATATATATATATATATATATATATATACATATATACATATATACATATATATATATATATATATATATATATATATATATATATATATATATATATATATATATATATATATATATATATATATACATATATATATATATATATATATATATATATATATATATATATATATATATATATATGTATATATATATATATATATATATATATATATATATATATATATATATACATATATATATATATATATATATATATATATATATATATATATATATATATATATATATATATATATATACATATATATATATATATATATATATATATATATATATATATATATATATATATATATATATATATATATATGTATATATATATATATATATATATATATATATACATATATATATATATATATATATATATATATATATATATATATATATATATATATATATATATATATATATATATATATATATATATTTATATATATATATTTATATATATATATAATCACCAGCCGTTGAGGTCCACTGCAGGACCAGCCTGCTCCTACCAAAGCTTAGAGGTTGATACAAGCCAATGTATCTCAGCACAGTGGCTTAGGCTGTCTGTAGAATTGAGAAGTGCTTGTAAGTGTAATTGTAGTGTTGTAGTGGCTTTGGATGTGTGTGTAGTCTGTGAACCAGGTGTAATCGGCCCATATGAAGGCGACTAGGTGCAAACTGTACTATTATGCGCGACACTGGTTCAACCACAGCACCCGTTATGTCCGCCAAAGTAGCAAGTGGCTCACTGAACTATTACAAAATTTTTTAAAACTCTGGCGGGTGGCGAACCCTCGTCCACCAGAGTGCGGAACTAACACTCTACTACTGTAACACAGAGTCTCTCTCTCTCTCTCTCTCTCTCTCTCTCTCTCTCTCTCTCTCTCTCTATATATATATATATATATATATATATATATATGATATATATATATATATATATATATATATATATATATATATATATATATATATATATATATATGAATGTATAAATCAAAAGTATTTTCTTTGGTACAGATGGGGAAGAAATGCACCAGATGGACTGCAGTATATTCAAATCATTCATGTGTCCAGAAGGACGGAATCATGGGGTGTAAAGGAGTATATTCAATGTACAGATAAAAGGATGCCTACTGATGTAATACAGGACTATATTGGGATAAAAATTAAGTGCATTACACTAACCTGCGTATCTAACCAACGTGTGTGAGAAAACTAGATAAAGGAGAAAGTTTCTCTTCTGTTTATTTCTCCTTCCTTATAGTAATAGCCAGAAAAAGATAAATGATGCAATGTATTTTGAATAGAAAAACACGGATGTTTTCATTCTAATAACACAAAGGACACCCAGCCCTGAAGTATTCTAAGAGGAAGGATTTGGTTATTACTCAGTCCCTTACAGCCCAAAGCATTTTTCGAGGCCGCTTTCCTTCACGGCAGGGTGATTTTTTTTTTCAGTACTACATTGCTCAAAACCTACTGATGGATTCTTAATATCCTTGGTACTGCTAAAAGGCAAAAAGATCTAGCTGAAAAATGCTGTTTAGATGATCCTTTCATGTATTCTAGGGGCAAAGCTCTGATGAAATTCTCGAGGGTATATTTCAGTGTCACACGAGAGTTCTTGTCAGCTAGCCAAATCACTCGATAATTTTCTCTCACATATATTTTATTTAATAACAGAGAACAGTTGGAAGGAAAAACAAATGAATAAAGAAAATGTTATCCACATTACACCAGATTACAGGTATTTTCCACTCACGTAAAAATCTGTAACAGTTGGACTTGAACAACCGTAGACTGAAGTTTGGGGGAAGCCAATCTGGGAAAAAGAGTTCCAAAGAGATGAAGTTTGGGGAATAAAAAGAGATTCGACAGGCAAAAGTTCTGCAATACGGCAATGTGACAGTCCAGTCATGAGCGGTACGAGATGCCCGTGTAGCGTGGTGGAAGGCGTGGAGAGGTGGTACAATGGATGCAACTTCGT